>NW_004949118.1:678115-681045 GCF_000317375.1 Microtus ochrogaster | reverse complement strand
ACATCACTGACATAAGAGCCTGTACGCTCTCTCTCTTCAGAATAGCCCCAAACTGGAAGTGGTACATATGGCCCTTAGGGACACGCACATCACTGGTCAGCAGCAAGGAAGGACAGCATGGGCAATGATGCTGACACAAAGAAGCAGTCTGGAAAATATGCATACTGTAGATTATGTTTATATGAATTCTTGAAATGGTGTTTTATAAATGGAAAAATGAGTAGCAGTTGCTGCAGACTGAGAACAAAGTTGACGATCAAAATACAAAGATATGGAGCACAGTCCCACTGGCTACGTCTACAATAAAACTCCCACACCTCCGGCCCAGGGATCACTGCAGAAGAGGGGGCGGAGTGATAGTAAGAGGCAGGGGATCAGGGAATCTGCTGTGGGACAGTCTATTACAATCATCAGAGTTACACCCGGTAAGTCCCACCAACGGGACTGCCTACACATGATCCGAACAAGGACAACATCAGTGGACAAGCTAGAGTGGATGGGGAAAGATCAAGAAACCTGGACCCTACACAAAGAACTACAAGCCACTAAGGAATTCTGGAAGCCAGTGAAATAGTCTCTCCTAGAGAATTGAAAATCAATTGGTTATCCAGTACCAAATGGTCAGCCCGAGAAACACACATACAAGTAACATTATACAGACTGAGCCAGTTACACACACACACACACACACACACACACACACACACGAATGTAACAATTAATGAAAAAAAGGACCATGAATTTGAAAGAGAACAAGGAGGAGCATGTGGAAGGATTTGAAAAGAGGAAAGAGAAGGGGGGAATGATGAAATTATAATCTCAGCAATTGTATCATAATCTAAGAAAAAAGTACTAAAACACAGTGCTGAAAAGTTGGGGTGGGTCATGCAGCTTTTGAAGGACAGCACAAAGGGACGTGTGATAATGAGACCAAATCGAGTGCTGTGGCCCATTGAATAGAGCAGTTGTAAACGCAAACGCAGCCCTGCACTACATCCAGAGCTCCACGGGAACCTTGCCATTTTCTTAGTAAGGCAAAGTCAATCTGCAGCCTAAACAGCATTTCAGGGAGACTTTCAACATGGCTGGGAAGGTTTTATTTCAGATGCCTTTGGGCCAAGCGCCTCTGCAACGACACAGATTGGACGGGGTTCAGGGAGCTGAGGAAAAAGAGGGAGATGGAATGGGGAAATTAAATTATGTAGAGCAGCTGTGCCATTCCGCTGCTGGGCTCTGTGACACAGATGCCACGCAGAAGTGAGCAGCCTGTGAGCGTGGCATGAGATTTCTCTACTGATCCAGCCCAGAGGCCACGCCAGAGCAAAAGACGTCTGGGTGTTCAGGAAGGAGAGCAGGATGCAGGAACCTCTGAGCGTGCTGACAGCAAGCCCTCTAGACTCCCCAACGCCGCCAGCCCTTACAGATGCCGCCCAGAGTGTGGCCACCCCAGCCTGGGAGCCCTGCAGTTATCCTTTAGATGGAGCAGAATCAGACTTCTCACATCCTTCTCATGAACCTGTCTTGCAGGCACTCAATCTCACTTGTAACGTGTGGGGCGACCCAACCCCTGAGGTGTCCTGGCTGAAAAACGAGAAGCCACTGGCCTCTGATGATCACTGCAGCCTCAGGTTTGAGGCCGGGAAGACCGCCTTCTTCACCATCACGGGTGTGAGCACTGCAGATTCTGGCAAGTACGGCCTGGTGGTGAAGAACAAGTACGGCTCGGAGACCAGCGACTTCACCGTCAGTGTGTTCATCCCAGAGGAGGAGGCGAGGAAGGGTGCATCAGAGCCCCAGAAGGGCAACCAGAAGTCCAAGTGAGCAGCAAGGAGAGCAGGGCCAGCTGAGCTACCCACCCTGCAGCTGCTGTGAAAATGAGTCCCCCTGGTGTCTCCGTTTTGTGCTAACTTGGGAGGAAGTTATCAAATCTCTTATTCATACATATGAGGCACCGATTAATGACACTTTAAGGGTTTTTATCCACAGTTTAGAGAGTCAAAAACTCTAGGGAATGGTTTCAAGGAAGAAGGCCAGGAAATGTTGGAGAGCTGTTGAGAGGGAGCAGATGGAGAGGGTGGGGTTTGAGGAGTATGAAGTTTCCCTGCAAGGTCTTAGGGTTGTGTCTTCGCACTCAGTAGAAGCAGAAGCCCACGGCCCAGGCCGTGAGGGTGGTTGGTCACTGTTGATGGAGCGATGGTACATTTCTGATGGCAGCCTTGTGTCATGGCCTCCCTCGGTGTGAATAAAGTCTCCTACCTTTCCTCTCCCCCTCATCTCTCTCTGACTTAGGTGTCGCTACTTAGGTGGGGCTTTCCTACCTCTTTCTTGTCATTATTGTCTTCTGATTTACACCCTGGGGGTAAGAGCAGCACCTCCTGGACATGGTCAGACTAAACCATCTGAGGTGAGCCAAGGCTCAGAGTCCAAAACCACACTGACACTGCTTATCTGATCACTTTGCCTCCATCCGCCATCACAATGCAATGTCATTGATCTAAATGTGCCGATTAATCAAGACAAGATACTATAACGCTGAAGAGGTCTCTCCTCCCTTCTGTCAAAGGTGGTATCTTGGTCAATTTCATGCCACTGTAATAGAACACCTGAAACCAAGTGACTTATAATGAAAAGAAATTATTTTTTTGTTCTTCTAGAGGTTCCAAAGTCCAAGATCAAAGGGCTGGCATCTGACAAGGATGGGCTAGAATCTTGTTAGGCACCTTTTTGTTACCCTGTCTGATGACGGAAGGAGGGAAAGCAAGAGAACGAATTCTCAGAGGAGAGGAAGTCGAATCCAGACTCACCTTTGGTCAGGAACCCTCTCCATAGAAGAAGAAGTCCGGTCCAGACTCACCTATTGTCAGGAACCCTCTCCAGAGGAGAGGAAGTCGGGTCCAGACTTACCTATTGTCAGGAACCCTCTCCAGAGG
>NW_004949118.1:667900-678015 GCF_000317375.1 Microtus ochrogaster | reverse complement strand
GGTCCAGACTCACCTATTGTCAGGAACCCTCTCCAGAGGAGAGGAAGTCGGGTCCAGACTTACCTATTGTCAGGAACCCTCTCCAGAGGCAACGAGCCATTCTTCTCTGTACCCTAACTGCATTCCGAACACTGTAGGAGATATGTTTCCAGTTGTAAACGCTGGGGGCATGCTCACATTCTGGTAGTAAGAATGACGCAGACTTCCCTATACAGGAGGAATAGCTCCTGTGCGTACAGAGCTTTAACAAGGTCCAGGCTGAAGTTGGCTCTTGCCTGACCGTTGGACACTCACTGCCCAGTAGGTGTCTGCTGCTGTGAACTGGGTACAGGCAGGAGCAGGGTGCTGAGGGCTCGCTCTAACCTGGAGCTCATTTCATGACAGATTTTGCTACCCAAATCTCTCTCTGGCTTCCTCTCTGGTGATGGCAGGCCTCACTTCCACATGGATTCTTATCATGAGGCCCTCGGCAAAGCCAGTGGGATTGCCTGACCTTGGCTGCTCTGCTTCTCAACTAAAGAAACTTCCATTTCTTTGCAAAGCCAGAAGAAGATTTCAAGTACTTCAATATAGAAAACAGAATAGCTAATAAATGTGTTTCTGGAAACCAAGTGAACCCTGAGGAAGGTAGCTGTCCAGACAGTCTAAATTCTTCCTGCCTCAGCAAAAAGGCTACCTGGGGGCAAGTAGACCGGAAGGAAAGGGCCACTGAGTGTATATCTGACAGGAAGCCGAGAGAAGAGCCCAGCAGTGGCGATCCCCTGTGAGCTCTCCACGGTACAGTACATGTAAGAGAAGAGCCCAGCAGTGGCGGTCCCCCGTGTGCCCGCCACAGTACAGCACACGTAAGAGAAGAGCCCGGCAGTGGCGATCCCCTGTGAGCTCTCCACGGTACAGCACACGTAAGAGAAGAGCCCGGCAGTGGCGGTCCCCCGTGTGCCCGCCACAGGATCCCACAGTACAGCACACATAAGAGAAGAGCCCAGCAGTGGCGATCCCCTGTGAGCTCTCCACAGTACAGCACACGTAAGAAAGAGCCCAGCAGTGGCGTTCCTGCCCCCACCGTGTGCCCGCCACAGAACCCACGTACACACGTAAGCAAAGCCAGCAGCAGAGCTCCAGCCTTAGGGGACAAAAGTGTGTTGGAGCAGAGCCCAGCACCCTGCCCTGGGACCTACCCAGGCTCAAGAAGAAGAAGGCAGGTTGAATCACATGGAAACAAAATTGAGAAAACATGTTCTGGTTTCTGAAATTGTATGAGAACAGGAACATATGCTCCTACCAGGAACCCCACCATGTGGCAGAGGGATCTGATGGGCCAGGGAAGCAAGGAGGGAGAGAGGAATGTTTATATTCAGGGCAATATTTGCTGAGATCTCTCAACAAACTGAGTCTAAGAATTATTCCAGCCATTGCAATGACCAAATTAAATTATCCACGCCACAGTCCTGTAGCTTTTGAAGCCATTTCTAAATGGGAAAATTCAACTAAAACCATAGACGTGTTGGGGTAACAGTGCTGAAGTTTCCTCCTAACTCATAAGTCATGTGACCTGCTACAGGTAGGGTACTGGTATAGTCATATTGGAACACAGTAAAATATGTTTTTATAAAATAAATATATAATAAGGGCAACTGACAAATTCTGAAACATTTCTAAGGCCTTGAAGTACATCCTTACATTTTTTTTCTCTTTAAAAATGTAGTCATTAGCCGGGCGGTGGTGGCGCACGCCTTTAATCCCAGCACTCGGGAGGCAGAGGCAGGCGAATCTCTGTGAGTTCGAGACCAGCCTGGTCTACAAAGAGCTATTCCCAGGACAGGCTCCAAAACCACAGAGAAACCCTGTCTCGAAAAACCAAAAAAAAAAAAAAAAAAAAAAAAAAAAAAATGTAGTCATTGAGGGCTGAAGAGATGCCTCGGTGGTTAAGATTACTGACTGCTCCTCTAATGGACCCAGCACCCACATGCCAGCTTCCAACTGTCTGTAACTCCAGTTGCAAGGAATTCAACACACACACACACACACGCATGCAGACAAAACACCGATGCATATACATAATCCTTTTTAATTTTAAAAAAGGTTTCAAAAATTTAGTCACTGAAAAAAGTTTTAGGGCTAGTTTTTATAATTTAAAAAATTCTCTTTAATTTGCTAAATTTTATTTATCAATTGATTTTTTTCCATTTTAATCATTGTTGTTATCTGGCTTAAGCAAAACATTATCAAGAAATGAACCTTAATTGCTTATTAAGATAAGTATTCAAGTATGGAAAAGTTGAGTTCTTATAAATCTTCTCATGTTATATGAAAACCTAGATTTGAAGTGATAGTCAAACATTTTAAGTTTAGAATCAGAAACCTAAGCTGTTACTAGGTTCTGTTATCTACGACATCCCAAGTGCATTGGAATAAAAGAGGGCTAGAAAGCCTGTTCTGTGGGTACAGTGCTTCCTCAGTGTGATGGGGCAGTTTGATCCCTGCGCCCGCAGAAGTCAGGTGCGCTGATGCACGCACCTGGGATCCCTGCTCTGGGAGGCAGAGACCTAAGGGTCTTGGGGCCTTTGGGCAGCCAGCATAGCCAGAGCAAAGTAGACAGCTCCTAAGGAAGGTCAACCGAGGTTGACCACACACACACACACACACACACACACACACACACTACACAGACTCTATGTAGCCATAATACTAATTTTATATAGACAGAGGCCTGGAATTTAACACTAACACCAGAACAAGAGATTGTTCCAGGTGAATTGTGCAGAGGCGGCTTAGACTAAACAAAAATGGTATTTGTAAAAATACCACCACTGACACAGAGAAGCTGTTTGAGCTTGCCATCTGCCTGGAGGTGGTTCAGGGAGAACAAATCAACAGATCCCTCCAGTGCATAAAGGGTGCGTGTGGGGGCCACATTTCCATCACGGCATGGTGTGGGAGTCCCGAGCCCAAATCACCCATGGTCGCGGAAATGATGTCTGGAGTCCAGAGAAGCAAATGTAAAACGATACCACAAGGGGCTTCTGTGTCTAGTCACAGAGGACCGCTGTTAGGAGGGCTGTCCTGGCATGAACAGCTAGAAAACCTGGCTTAAATATAAAGCAGAAAATGCCTGGGGCCTGGGCTAGCACACACACAGGACTGTGGTTCCTAAGGGGGCTGGGAGTGACTTCAGCAACAGCTGTGGCTTCTCCAGCTGTTTGCCTGGACAGAGAGCTCAAGCTACAGCTCAGCCTCACGGAGCTGAAGAGAGCAAGATGGGAGTTCAAAAAGGTGGCGATGTCAAGGATGCCTGGAAGCCGTTAGGAGAACTGCACAGAGGCCAGAGGGCTGGAGCGATGCAGGCAGCTGCATGGTGAGTTCTGGAAGGAGCCACCGCAGTGCTGCAGACAGACAATTCTTGGAGCACACTCAGGCTGGACGTGGTCCTCACTGCCGCCAGTGCAGATGGAAAGGGTGATACACGGGGCCCTGAGCACACTCCTCAGGAGAAGCTTCTCACGTCAACCCTAGAGGCAAATAGTCCTAGACTGAAGCTGCTCCACGTCCTGAAGCTAAACAGGAAGCTGCGAGCATCTGGAGAGACGGCTCAATGGGTAAGTGTGCTTACTTTGAAAGTATGAGGATATGAGTTCAAATCCTCACCATTCACACAAAAAACCAGCTATGGCTTCAAGTGCCTATAATTCTAGCATGGGGGGGGGGCAGGGACAAGAGAGCTCCCTGGCCCACCACCTAGCCCAAATTGTGAACTTCTGGTTCCATGACAGTGATGGTACACTAAGTCAGAAAGCAACAGTGAAAAACATCTTTTTCTGGCCTCTGCATGTGTACATACAAGCACACATGTATGCATGCACACTCACATAGGCACACATGTGTACACACAGAGGCACACACATACATACACACATATGCACAGGCACACATTTATGTGCACACAACATATACACATGCCCCCCACACATGTAAGGAAGCTTCAAAAGGATGAAATTTCTGTAAGAGCGGAACTATGTGTCAGAATAGCATGCACACACTTCAGATGAACACTGTAACAGAACAGCAGGGACCCAATCCAAATTTAGCAGGCTTGTACACTGGGGGTGTTGCTCCTTGGGAGAGCAGTAGCCTCCCAATGGCAAAGCCCTAATTTCAGTTTCCAGCACCCAAAATAAATACAAGTAACAGATTAGGGTACCTGCAAAGAAGTAGGGAGGTTATGGCTAACGACCAGAGGAAAAATAGCCATTGAAATGAGCTCAGAAATGGCATGCACATGGAACTCATGACAGAGCACCTGTCAAATATGTAAGTAAATAACATAAAGCACTCATTCACATGTGGTACAGGCTGCAGCTGGTAGCACAGGCCTGCAATACCAGCTAACAGGGAGGCTGTGGTAGAAGGGTCATAAGTTCAGAGTCTGTCTGGGCAGCCTTGTGTGACTTTGTCTCAAAGTGAAAAATAAGAAGGCTGGGAGTGTAGCTCGTTCGTATATTATGTGTGTGGAGCATGTGCAAGCTAAATTAGGTCTCCAGTACTGCAAAAAGAGTATCTTTCATACATCCAAGAAGCAGGAGGAAAGAATAAATGCATTAAGTAGGACATGGAAGACTATAAAATATAGTGAATTTACAAAGAGAAATACTCATAAAATTCTTTGAAGCAGTCAGAAAACGGGAATTATACTCCAGAGGAACAAAAGTAGACATCATAAGACTACTTGGTAGGCTTTAGAAACCAGGGACGACGGAGCTGAGCTGTGGAGTGCCGGAGAACAGGGCTGGAGAGATGGTTCTGTGGGTGAAGACACTCGTCACCAAGCCTGAGGACACGTGACATCTTCAACACCACAGATGTCATACTCATCGGTATAAAGGACTTCCGCTGTAATCTAAAGCCGAGAAATCTATCGCCCACAGACCTGTGCTGCAGGAAATGTTCCGGAGGAGGAGGTAGCCGGCACCAGGTGGGAATTCAGATCCACAGGGCAGTGATAGAGGTGTAAGATACAAACACACACGGTGAGACAGCTTTTCCCATCCCCTGTGCCGTCCCTTGCTCCTGGTGTGCCTCATCTCGCCCAGCATTGAGTACCGGCACAGCAGCCTACTAACCTACATCAGTGCCAGGCTTCTCCAGCCTCAGGGACAGCCTCACCAAGAGTGTCGCATGGGGAGAAATGTCCGCCTGCCCTGACAGTTCTACCACCTCTCTACCCCCAACCTTGGGGAACTCAAATTCTACCTGGGGCTGGGCCGCTTTGGAGGCCCCTGCAGTGCTGGATTGTGGTGGCCCAGAAGAGGACAATGCCCAGGTTGGAAAGCTATTTAGGGAGGAAATGAGTTAAGTCTTGACTGGGGGTTGCAGGATGGTAAAAGAGAGAATCGATCAGGAGGAGTCACCTCCTGTATGCAAGAGCAACTGGGTAGATGGTTTTGCAGAGGCCATTTGGGGGGGGGGGGATAGCATAATAGCAAAACTAACAAGATTACTAAAATCTCAGAAGAAAAACTTATAGCTTTAGGGGCTGGAGAGATGTCCCGGTGGTGGGGTTGGAGCTAACAAGCCGTGCTGTGTCTAAGCCAGGAGCAAAGTGGTCGAGGACTGAATCTCCAGAACCACATAAATGCTTTGTGGCTGTAGCTGCTGCCTGCGATTCCAGCCTCAGAAGGCAGAGACTTCTGAGGGGGTCCAGGCTCAGGAAATCTGCATGACAACTGGGAGGAGTTTTCCTTCTGTTTTTAATTTGGTTTGCTTTGGTTTGACAACAGTAGCTGTGTTGAAGGTAAATTCCCCAACCACCAATCTGGAATTTTCTATGTTGCTTTTGTTCTTATGCCACCTCTCTCTCTCTCTCTCTCTCTCTCTCTCTCTCTCTCTCTCTCTCTTCTTCTTCTTCTTCTTCTTCTTCTTCTTCTTCTTCTTCTTCTTCTGTCTCTAAATGGCCTCTTTTCGGCTGAAAAACCATCCATCCACCCAGTTGCTCCCACATACAGGGAGGGAGGGGAGTCCTCCTGATCAGTTATCTCTCTTACCATCTGCAGCCCCCCCATCAAGACTTTCTCATACTGTTTCAGGTCCCTCTTGACATTTGTGGAACAAGCTGGTAACTGGTAACGCGTGCTGTTATTAACACAAACCGTATGTTCCGGTTACTTCCCAGCATCTACTGCTGTCATCTGAAGAAGAGATCTGTGGCTTTCTGATAAAGCCGACACAGACTCACAGGTGTTCATTATGTTCTGCCCAGGTCTGCACTGTAACAGCAAGGCTTTTGAAAATGCATAGCTTCTATGGGTGGTCACCATCCTGACACGCAATGACCATCATGGCTACAGGTACTTGAGTTTTGTCTTTGACCTCAGTGCTTCAAAGATAAATAAAATCACACAAGAGAAGATTTTAGTTATTGAGATAACTTCTGATGAGTCAAGATACACACACACACACACACACACACACACACACGGTAACCTCAATCTCTAAAATGTACATGAAAGCTTCCAAAATTACTACCCTCATTAACATTGAAGTGATTTCTAACACCTTAAGGAAATATTATCATAATCCAGTGCCAGGAAGCAATGGTCTTCCCTTGCTAACACATATGTTGTTGGTACCCAGGGATCCTACAGACTGTGTGTGTGTGTGTGTGTGTGTGTGTGTGTGTGTGTGTGTGTGTGTGTGTGGTGTAGGCACATGTATGAGGGTGCCTGTACCCGAACTCACATGGAGGCGAAAGAAGGACGTTAAAGGCCCTGTGCTGTCACTTCCTAGGCTGTTCCTTTGAAACAGGGTGTGTCACCGAGCCTACAGCAAGCCGGAGGCCAGCAAGCCCCAATGATCCTCCTGTCCTTGCTTCCCCACCCCGTGATGGGCTACTAGTGCACACGACCAAGCTCGGCTTTTCCCTGGGTGCCAGGGAGCCAAACTCAGGCCCTCACGCTTTTACAGCCGCTGTTTTTACCCACTGAGCCATCTCTCTGGTCTCCAGACTCCACCTCTGAGGGCAGGGACTTGCACTTTGAAGAAAAGGAAAGGACTACATTTAAAGGGTTGAAGGGACCGGGGATGTCACTAAATAGCAAAGAATGCGCCTACTGTGTGCCAGATCCCGGGTCTGAGCCCCAGCAGCATCAAAACCGCCAGCTCTGGAACTAATAAGCCAGGTCACTGGACAAACAGAACTCAAGGATTTCCTTCCAGAGAGTAGCTATGTCCCTTGTATTGTTCTGTGTCCTTTATCTGATGGCTCTGAGGCTAATATTGCTATCTAAACAGTGCCCGGAGCCCGCCCACTGAAAGTCCCTTCAAGTGGCTCTTCGTGCCAGCCCCAGGCCATATGTGTAACCCATGCGTGCAGCCCACCCACTCCAGGCTGCTCTCCACACTTTCGCATTTCCTGCTGGCTCCCCAGGCCTGGAAAGCATCCCAGCTCTTCCCCACCTGCCAACACAGGCACGTCCCGTTCCTTTACTTCCTGCACAGTACGGCTCCATTCACCAGAAAGTCACATGAGAAGTGTCCCTTCGCCCATCCCCCACACCGAGGACCACGATGCGAAGGGGAGGTTTCATTATTTTATTCCATGGAGGAGAAGACTGTGGAGGGAGAAGGGAAATGGCGGCTGACTGCCCTGGAATCAGTAAAGCTGAAATCCTCCTTCCGGAGGCTGCCAGTTTTTCTGAAGTACGGAAATCAAGATGAGACAATGGTGCACATGAAATGTAAACTCTAGAGTTCCTCCAAACTGAAGAAGAAAGCAATTAACTCTGTGCCGTGTGCTTACGTAAGATAGCGTATCTTCATCATTCATTCAGTGAGCATTACAGAGTTCCTAGGGTAGGCTGGCTCTGTTCTTCACAGAGCCCTCAGCATAACCGCGGAAAAACCCCAGCCCGTATAACTCCAACTTCCAGCAAGACTTTTGTCCAAGCGGAAAGTTGCTAATGGCTTTGACCTCTGCCACACACACTGCTGGAAGTCTGTCAGGATGGAGTTCCTCGGTAGTGCCCAGCTCTGGGAGGTGACAAAGAAGGGGAGAGAAGAGAGAACACGGCCATGACCTGCTCCCATAAACATCGTGTCATGGAGAGCTAGACTACTGTGTTTAAACACTTGACAATTACAATGTTTCTCAGTTTTACGTTTCTTTTGTTTTTCCTTCTTTCCTTCTCTTTTTGTTTTTGAGGCAGGGTCTCTCTGTGTAGCCTTGACTGTCCTGGAACTCACTCTGAAGATCAGGCTGGCCTCGAACTCAGAGATTCAACTGACTCTGCCTCCCAAGTGCTGGGATTAAAGGCGTGCAGTCATATTTCTTGAGGCTCATTGCAGTTAATATAGTTTCTTATTGAGGCCACATTATGATTGATGGCACTTTAAAAACTTTTTGAGCACTTTAAAAGCTATGTTTTAATAAAGGTTATGCCTTTGAATATAAGTGTTCAAAGCCAGAAACGTTGTCAGCCATGATAAATGATAAGCGACTTCATCTGGAGGAATACAAATATTTTATAGAGAGGGCTCATCGCCTAAGAGCATTTCCTGTTTTTCCAGCAGACTCAGGTTCAGTTACCAGCACCCATGTCAGTCTTGTTCCCAATCTCCATGTCAGGAGGCTCACAACCGTCCGGAACTCCAGCAGCAGAGGATCTGACACCCTCTTCTGGCCTGGCCTCTGAAGGCGCATGCGTACACACGTGTGGGCCCCTCCCCAAGTTAAAAATAAAAATAATAAGAACATTTTAAAACTGCAGTCATGCAAGGGGTCCTTTAACCTATGAAGGACATTTTGGGACATCTGGTGGGATCTGAGTGGGCAGCAGAAAGCAACATTGGTGCAATAGAAGCAGCTGGACCACCGGCAGGGCAGGGCAGGGCAGGGGCACAGAGCCGTGCTGCCCACTCTGCTTGTTAATTCAAAACTAAAATAGAAAAATGCATCACCCAGAAGCCAGACCTACCCAGGAAATGATCAGGCCTTGGCTGGTAAGTACTTTAAAGCAAAATAAGACAAAAGAGGAGAAGATAAAACAAGCAAACACTGCAGTGGTGTGTTGTAGAGGTACAATTATATATTAGTATTCCTGTATTTATTACACAGAGCTGTGCCTTTGTTATATGGAGATAGTATATGGATATAATTGCATATTGTTTTATCATAAAACTATTACAGTTGTTTAAAAGAGCTATATGTAAGGTAAAGTTAAAAGTCTGGAACTTTAAAAACAGTGCATAGAGACCTTAAGTAATGAAACATTTGAAACGGCCTCTCTTCTGCAGTGCCCACGGCTGCGGACATGCACTGTGTCTCTTGTCAACAGAGGAAGTTGGTTATAAAGACATCATTCAGAACAAGAGTCAAATTCTGGGAACTCCCTTTAAAGGAAATGGGAGAAACAAAATCAGAATGCATTTACTTCTGTCGGCTTTCAGATGCTTTATGTAGGGACCAGCGAGATGGTTCAGTGGGTCAAAGTGCTTGGCATGCGTTTTGTGACAAACTCTCCCTGGGGGGTTGTGGCACACAGGTCTACCCACCACCAGATAGGAAACCCATGACAGACCAAAGCAGATATCACCAAAATCCAACTAGGTGACCCAATGACCTTTTCTGAGATTATTAAAAGAGTGTGGTAATTTACAGAAGCAGAAATGATTCCAAGACAGCTGCATCACCAAAGCTCACCCCAGCATGGGTGACAGCTCACAGGGATCCTGGAGCACACCGCACAGCCTGCAGGCAGCTCAGCAGGTTGGAGAATGTCCTTTCCAGGGGCCTCGGTTGGTCTGAAGCTCTTCTAAGCAGCTCGGGTGGTTTCTGCTTCTTGCAGGCAGCTGGTCTGGACTCAGAGTCTTCCAAGCTTTTATTGCTTACTCTGACAGGGAGAGGCTAGTGAATCTGGTCAACTTCAGGGACTTCCTGAAGGTGTTTTGAGTTGTTTACCTTCCCATTTACAGATCTTCCCTGCAGGAGGGGCTGCTTCCATGTAAGAGGATGCTGGTACACAGCAGCATGTAAGCCTGATGACCTGCAGGAGGGGCTGCTTCAATGTGAGAGGATGCTGGTACACAGCAGCACGTAAGCCTGATGACCTGCAGGAGGGGCTGCT
>NW_004949118.1:657795-665295 GCF_000317375.1 Microtus ochrogaster | reverse complement strand
AAAACTCAGAAACCATACAGAAAAAGATGTCTCCTGAGAAAGTATCCCAGAGGAGAGTCTTCCCACAAGAACAAGAATTAATGGAATAATAAAAAAGAATTGCTAAGGTAGTGTTGTGTTTAAATGTAAAAACAAAAAGAAGAAGCAGGAACCAGTTGCTATAGAAACAAGCAAATGGATTTGGAAAGGAACATCAAAAATGTATTTACGAAAATGGAAGAAAACCTTAATAGAACATTGAGCAGAGAACGAATTAGTGAATTAGAAAGTAAATTAAAGGAAATAGCTCATGAATCAGATTAGATATATAAAAAAAGAAAACCCTAGAAACACCGTCTGAAAGACTGGAGTGGCTCAGAGGTAAACAGCCCTGGCTGCTCTTTTAGAGGAAGAAGGTTCAGTTCCCAGCGCTACACGGTGAGTCACGACTGTCTGTACTTCCAGCTCCAGATCTAATTCTTCCTGGGGCCTCCTCGGTATCAGGAATGCACACGGTGCACAGACATATGGGCAGGCAAAACACACATACACATAGAAAAAAGTAAATAATTTTTTTTAAGTGAGACATTTTAGGCTGGGCTTGGTGATGCACACCTTTGATCCCAACACTCAGGAGGCAGAGGCAGGTGGATTTCTATAAGTTGGAGGCCAGTCTGGTCTACACAGCAAATTTTAGGCCAGCCAAAGCCAAATGTGAGACCATGTCTTCAAAACACAACAACAACAACAATAATATAATGAGACATGTGGATATAAACACAAGCAGGATTCCAGAGATGGGAATAAGAAGAATATAAATGAGGTTGTTTTATGTTTGAACTTTAATATCAGCATATGTGAGATGCCATTATGCTATTTTAATGTTTTATGATACTTTCACACATGCATATTCTGGATTTCTGATATATTCATTTAAAAATGTATGTGTGTCTATGAATGAATGCCGTGTGTTAAGACGTCTGAGGAGGCCCGAGAAGGGTGTTCCCTGGAGCTGGCCTTCTACACTGCTGCTTTAGTCTGAGAGGGTTTCTTATTTCTTTTGGTTTTGCCAGCTTGTCACAAGCCACCATCGGGGAAGCAGGAACCTCAATTGAGAAAATGCCTCTATCAGTTTGCCCTGTTTGCCTGTGTGGCATTTTCTTGATTAATGCTTGATGTGGAAGAGCCCAAGCCAGCGTGGGTGGAGCCACACTGGGAAAGCGGTCCTGGGGTGTATGAGGAAGCAAGCTGAGCAAGCTAAGGACAGCAGTCCAGGGAGCAGCACCCTCCACGGCCCCTGCTTCAGCAGCTCCTGCCCTCTCTTTGAGTTGTAGTCATGGCGTCCCTCCAAGATGGACGGTGACCCGTAAGTCAGATGAACCTTTGTCTCCCCAAGTTGTTTCTGGTCACGATCTTTATCACAGAAGTCACCAGCAAACTGGGACACAGGGGCTTGTGAGACCCCTGACGTGGGTGCCTGGGAACCAAAATACGGTTCTCTGGAAAGCATGAAGCGCTCTTAATTGCTGAGCCATCCCCCCAGACCCATTGCAGCATTCTGTCAATGAAGTGTTTCCATGGCTCTCGCCCTTTTCCACGTCCTTAAGCCCTTTGCCCGCTCTTCATTCTTCATCACCTAATATACTCTTTCTTAATCATCTTCCTGGATTTCTAGACTTTATCCACACTTACACGAGTTTATATATGTACACACAAACATCATTATCGGGGAAAGGGAGTTGTTTATTCAAAAATATGGTTCTATTTCATGAGCAGGAGAGTTAAGGGGAAAACGTTAGCACCATATATGTGGATAAGGTACACTTACTTGAGAGCACACCGAAGCTCACGCGGGGAGCAGGTGCGTGGCCTGCTCTTCCCCTTGGCTCATTCTTCACCAGCCATGGCTTCAGTAGGCCAAGGAGCATAGCTCTTTTCTGGGTTCTTAGTAGACAACAATGGATTGGAAAGGAATCCAAAGGAAGGAAAGAAGAGAGTAGCGCTGGTCTAGCATCAAAATCCAGGTGAGATTTGATGATAATTTAGACTGTTGTTAGCAATAGAGATGGAGAAAAACAGACAAATTTGAAATCAGTTTCAAAGTTACTGATTTGCTAATTCAGGTCTGGGGAGATAATTCAGTCAGGAAAGTACTACCATCGCGTGCATGAGAACCTGAGTTGGATCCATAGAAGCCGTATGAAAAATGCTGGGTATAGTAGCACACACTTGTAATCCTAACTCCGGGGAGGTGGAAGCAGACAGATCCCTGGGCTCAGTGGCCAGCAAGCCTAAGGTACTTGGGTGATGAGGGATCCTGAATCACTTTTGATAAGGTGGGCAGCTCCTGAGGACAGTACCCAGGCTGTCCTCTGACCT
Source organism: Microtus ochrogaster (assembly GCF_000317375.1). Taxonomy (NCBI): domain Eukaryota; kingdom Metazoa; phylum Chordata; class Mammalia; order Rodentia; family Cricetidae; genus Microtus; species Microtus ochrogaster. The sequence continues at coordinate 662,937 of NW_004949118.1, read as the reverse complement.
CCATGGGCTCACGCTCACACTGGAGATGATACGTCGGATGCAGGAACGAGGGAAAGGGGCAGAACTGTGTGAGCTTAAGTCTTGATCTCCTCACTGGAAGAAAGGTGGCTCCATTACCTGAGATAGAAAAAAGTCCTGGAGAAGAAACAATTTGGGGATGGAGAAACTCAGACATTCTCTGCTGAGTGTGTTGAATTTGAGATGCTTGTTAGACGTTTAGATAACACAGGGGAGGCGTTAGGTGGGCACAGCTGTGGCTGAGGCGAGAGCTCAGAAGGCAGATTTTAGCAGTCATTGGCCCTGCGTGTGACGAGCTGCTGCAGTCTCAGTGCTTTGGAGGCAGAGACAAGAGGAGTACAAGTTCAAGGCCAGCTGCAGTGAGACCGACCGTGTCTCAAATTTTTCCGCAAAGTCATCAAGGGCCGGTAAGGAGGTGTGGGGGCTTTGTCAACATTCCTGACGACCGAGTTCAATCCCTGGAACCCACATGGTGGGAAGAGAGGACTGACTCCTGCAGGTTTCCGTTGACCTCCACACGTGTGTCATGGCACACACATGCCGCCCTCCAAACCACAATTGGTTTACTTATGGATTCGTGTAAAAGATCACTGAAACACACACACTCCTGGGACTTACAGGCTCTAAGAAAAGACTATGTCTAGGGAGAAGGAACAAGGGGAGAGTCTCCCTACACACTGGTGTTTAGGATTCTAGTTATTTCTCGTGTACGCTAGCCGGGTGGCCGGGACGAAAAGCAGGCCCTCTCTCCATCAACACTTTTAATAAGATGTCCATCATATTTTATTACACCACCACACAAAAGGTTATTCCAATACTAAGGAATAGGAGGTTAGGGAAGAAAAACCTTACCAACCCACTAGGGAAAGGCTATGCAGTCATTCCATACTGATTGAGATCCTCCCTAGGAAGTAAAGATCTTGCTAGTTTGTGTTATGGCCCTGCTCTTGCTATTGTTGCTGTTATTTTCTTTTGTTTTATTTTTGAGATGAGGTTTTAGATTTACTGTGTGTTTAAGGGTGACCTTGAACTCCTCCTGATCCTCCTACCTAAAACTTGCCAATGCTGAGATTATAGAGGTATGCCACCATGCCTGTCTTCTTTGAACTCAGAAGTACATAAATCATTGCAGAGGGTAAAAGGTGAAAGAGGTGTGTGTGTGTGTGTGTGTGTGTGTGTGTGTGTGTGTGTGTGTGTTAATAATTGTTATAGAATGGAATTGTGGGAACTTCTTTTTAAGTTTACTTTGATCCTTTGTGTTTTATTGTGTTTGGAGTTTTGTTTTAAAGTCTGGACATGATGCAGGCCTGTAATCCCAGAACTTCAGAAGCACAGTTAGGAAGATCGTACATTTGAGGACCACCTAGAATTTATGCAGAGTTCAAGGGTATCATGAATTAGCTAAGTATACATAGCCATCAAGGAAAATATCCAATTTTATCTTGTTTCCTATCTGTGTAAAATGTATCCATCAACCAGTCTCAAAATTCTTTGAGTCTTCATGAGTTACAGCTGGGAAGATGATGGAGGGTGTCAAGTGTTTGCTGTACAGCATGAAGACCTGCGTTTTCATCCCCAGCTCATAAAACTCCAGTCAGAGGTACACCTCTGTAACCCAGTGCTGGGGAGAGCAGAGATCCTGGGGGCTGGCTGGCTTAATCAACAGCTCCAGTGGGGTAGTTTGGATGTAATTGGCCCCATAATCTCACAGAGAGTGGCACTATTAGGAGGTATGGTTTTGTTGGAGGAAGTGTGTCACTGCAGGGGTGGGCTTTGAGGTTTCCTATGTTCAGGATACCACCAGTGTCTCAGTTGACTTCCTGTTGTCTGCAAGATGAGGACTCTCAGCTACTCCTTCAGCACATCTGCCTGCACACCTCCATGCTCCCCACCATAAAGATAGTGGACTGGACCTCTGAAACTGTAAGTGAGTCCCTCAATGAAATGTTTTTCCTGTAAGAGTTGCCATAGTCATGGTGTCTCTTCACGGTGATAGAAACCCAAACTAAGACATCAGTAAGAGACCCTGCCTCAAAACAATAAGGTGGAGATCAATAGAGGAAGACATAGGATCTGGAAAACTGTCGAGATTTCACCCATGACCAGAGGAACACAGTCTAAGCAGGAAGTCAGCTTGAACACACCTAGTCTAGACAATACACAAATGAGTTTTGAGTTCCTGTCAGCTACCCCAAAGTTCTCACACAGCCCAGAGTCTATGGCAATCAGATGTTTTCCCACAATGACTTTCAGTTCCTCCCTCCCGTGCCTCTTCTTGCTTGATGATTCTGTGGGCCTTTTCTGTTCCTCTGTCCTCTTGCATAGACTCTGTGCTGGCCTTCTTCGGGCCAGCGAGTTAGGAGTGTCTGCTGGCCCTAGGCCATGCGTGCTCTTCCGTCTGCACAGCTGACGAACCGCGCTCCTGCTCATATTGTAGCAGTGTCTGCATCTGAGAGGCAGAGAGGAGAGCCAAAGAAAAGAAGTGTGTATATATATATATATATATATATATATATATATATATATATACACACACAGTTATATATACACACACAACTATATATATATATAGTTGAGGAACTCACTTACATTATATATATATAATGTTTACATATTATAATATTTATGTTTAGATATAATTCAAAGATGACATGCTATTTTAAAACCGAGTCTTTGTGGGAAAATGTTGGGGTTCTGTTCCAGTTGTTTCTCTGGCTGTGATGAAGCATTCTGGCAGAGAGCAGCTAGGAGCACAGGTTCGTTTGAGTGCTTTACTGCGGGGACGTCAGAGCGGCAGAAGCCGGCAGGTGGTCACATCACACCCGCAGTCAAGAACAGAGAAACACGGGCAAACACTTGTTTGCTTGCTTGTGCTCGGCCCCGTTTCTCCCCGCTTACGTAGTTCAGAACCCCGGCCTGGGGAATGGCACCACCGCAGTGGGCTGAGTCTTCCCACGTACAGTCCACTTGACAGGTCGCACTAACCAGCACAGGCGCTAAGACTTTAAATCCCCAAACAACAATGGCTTAAACCACACAAAGGCAGATTCTCCCGCTTACATAAAATTCAAAGGTGGATTTTTGCTTCAGGCCTGAAATAGTGTCACAATGCCATGGGATTCCCAGGGACCTGGTTCTTTCAAGCCTGCTGTCCCAGTGTAGAACACGGCCTTGGTTCAGGAAGTCTCACAGGTATAAGAAGAGCTGAGCTGAAAAGAACAACGGAAATCTCCAGGCAGCACAGGGGCACCAGAGGCGCCAGAGAGGAGAAGAGATGCTGAAGGACAGTCACCTACATCTAACGCCTCATTGCCCTTCCAGGGCTCCAGTCACGGTAGCTTCGTTTCACTACGGTGGAAGGGCAGAGTGCAGGAAACCCCCCCCCCCATGTTTGGGGAGTATGTCCTAATACCACCCTCCAATGAATGCCTGAAGCCACAATAGTACAGACTCCTACGAGAACTGTATAGATATAGTTCTGCTTGGTTATGTTCTCCTCTATGCATGATGAAATTTAATTTACAGAGTACACACATTAAGAGAGTAATAGCAGTAACCACTAATAAAATAGAAAATATAAGCTGGGAGGTGGTGGCGCACGCCTTTAATCCCAGCACTCGGGAGGCAGAGGCAGGCAGATCTCTGTGAGTTCGAGGCCAGCCTGGTCTAAAAGAGCTAGTTCCAGGACAGGAACCAAAAACTACGGAGAAACCCTGGCTCGAAAAAAAATAAATCCAAAAAACAAAAGAAAAGAAAATATGTAATAATATACTAGGATAGAAATTTAAAACTTATAAGTCGTTTGTGTCTGGAATTTTCCATTTAGTACTTTTGGAACTGGTTGGCTGTCTGTTTCCTGAAACCTTGGAAAGTGAAATCTGGGTAAAGGGGTGGTGGGGCTATGATGTAAGATAGAAAATACCCAGACAGGGCCTGCTGGTGGGTAAGAGAGACACAGGACAGCGGGGTCACCTCAGGCTAGGCTGTCTGGTCAGCTGGGGAGACATTGAACAGAGACTTCTCCTTGGTTTATTTTCTGCTGTTTTTCTGTACTTTGCGTATTTTATTAGGTTTATTTAAGCCTTCCTTTTTGCATCTAGCATAGTTTCCTGTGACAAGCGACTGTCGTTCAGGCCGTAGCACAACTGGTGTTTTGTTTGGCTGTTCATGCATCAGGAAGTCTTCTGCTTATAGAAACTTTGCTTCCCGCTCCCTTTTCTCTCCCTCCCCCAAGCTGACTTCTTCTTGCTATCTATTTTGGCCATTTTCTAGTTCTCCAAACAGCCTTCCTGAGACTATTAGCCTCTGATTCTTCTACCTTTTCTGGATCATCTGATAAGCACTATTAAGGGCTTGCCAACAGAGCGCAGGCCAGTCCCACCCGGCTTGGCATCTTCCTACCTGTCTGTTCATCTGTTCAGAGACTGATCCTCCTGACACCTTCTGGGACGCAAGCACAGTGTTGCTGTTTTGGTCTTGGCTATATTCCAGAGGACGGGGGTCCTTGCTCAGGCGACCTTGAATAAACACTTCCCTTAGCCGTGCTGAATCTAACCTCAGGCAGTCAGTGGGTGGCCCCTCAGCACAGTTAGTCCTTTCAACAAGCAGAAACTAGACCAGACCTGCTGCTAATCCTCAAACCTTTGAAATCTGTTAACTCTGAAATTCACTGACTCCTTTTCCACAGTAGAGGCCTTGTTGAGGGGCTAGTCTGGGGCTCGAACAACTCCAGGCAAATCCGTTAGTGCAGCAAAAGCAGCACGAGTTGACACGTTGGTCTTTCTGCCGCAGGCGATCACAGAACTTTTCAACTAGGACAAACAGAGCAGTGATTTCCCTTCTTCCCTATAGAGGCTCCTCCTGGCAAATGGGGAAGAAGTTAGCGTAGAAGATCATTTAAGGAGCAGTCACCCAGCTGGACCAAAAAAAGATCCAGACCCAAAGCTCCTGACTGACAGGAGGGGACCCATGGACTTCTCGCACCAGACTGTCCCATCTTATTGAACACTGCGATGTAAGCAGACCCTTACATACAGCACAGAGCTGAGCCTGTCTGTGAGTCTTGCTGTACACCATCAGAAGTCCTCCATCTTGGGCTGTCTGTGAGTCTTGCTGTACACCATC
>NW_004949118.1:656926-657437 GCF_000317375.1 Microtus ochrogaster | reverse complement strand
GAAGTCCTCCATCTTGGGCTGTCTGTGAGTCTGTCTGTACACCATCAGAAGTCCTCCATCTTGGGCTAACTGCACTGTTTAAAAGCCATTGGGACAAACGCATCTTTGGTGAGAGTCAGCTTTGCTCCTTATTAACCCTGTTCCTGGTGATCCTCTGTGGGTCAGGGAGCAAATTCCTCATTGTACCCTTGCAGAATCACAGATCTAGACAGGTGGACTCCGAACATCCCTGTTTTGACCGAAAGCCACCTGCAGATGGAAATAAAGACACTGTTCTGTCTCCCACGTGGAGACTGAGCAAGGATGAAGGAGATCATTCATTTTATAAATCTCTATGGGAGAGAGGGCTAGAGGAAGGTGAGCACCATCTACCAAGTAATGAACGCACGTTCTGGGGCCTGTGACTGTTCAGCAGCTGAAGGTGCTGTCTGTTAAATCTCACAGCCTCGGCTGCATTCCCGGGATCCACACAGCGGAAGGAAAGAACCGACTGTCTTCTGACCTCCACATA
>NW_004949118.1:653611-656488 GCF_000317375.1 Microtus ochrogaster | reverse complement strand
ACATGGGTCTTCTGACCTCCACATACATACATGCCGTGACATGGGTCTTCTGACCTCCACATACATACATGCCGTGACATGGGTCTTCTGACCTCTGCATACATGCCATGACATGTGTCTTCTGACTTCCACATGCTGGCTGTCACATGTGTCTTCTGACCTTCTCATACATGCCATGGCATGTGCAGGTGGGTGTGCGCACATGCACACTAAACAAATAAGTGCAAATTTACAAAAGAAAAGAACTTTGCAAAGCAGGGTGACTACAGAAAAGAACCAAACCCTGCGTAAAGGAAACAGAAGGAAAGAGTTTGAATATAATCACTATGAAGAAATGAGGTGGAGGAGATACATGTGCGGAACCCGACATGAGCATACAATATACATGTGTATTAAAATGTCACGTGATATCAAGATTTTCATGCTTTCATGGCTGGGGTAAAGAACGTGGACTCAGCAGGCGTGGGGCTCAGGTTGTGGTTTCAGAAGACAAACCCAGGAGGAGGACCTCTGTCCGTTCTAGGCCTGCCTGGGCCAGAGGAAGCATGAAGGAATGAATTTGACTATGCAGGCAAATGTGCCTGGCAGAGTGTCATGTGACTTAGTTGGCTACGAAGTGGTTCTCCTATTTTGCTGCTCTTTACTTCCTGCTCATTTTCGGAGGGTCCCCTTTTCAAAAGACAACAAAAACATATTAAAGGCATAGGGAGGGGAGAGGGGAGGGAGGAAGGAGAGTGGGGAAAATGTATAGCTCAATAAAAATAATTTAAAAAAAAAGAAAAAGACATAGGGAGAGCTTCTCTCCCCACACAGAAGTCTTTTGAAGCATGTGGAATAGGAATTTATATTTGTGTAATATTTTTACTTATATTGTCCAAACACGTTCTTAGTGCTTTCTGGTGGGGAACACGCAGTAATTGACAGAGTGTGGCTGAGCCAAGGAGGCCTGCAGGAAAGATGGGAATATTTCTCCACACCTCCACACAAGCTATTTCTCCCCTCCAGCTGCACTAAGATCCTGGCCTTTGGAAGCCAAGGGGCTGGAAAGTGGCAGCTGGGGGCATTAGTTGACTTGGCTTTCTCTGAGAGTGTAAGGGAGCAGGTGACAGCTGCGGGAGTAGCTCAGGAGTAGAAGGCTTGTCTCGAATGCGCGAGATCCTGATTGGAACATCCACATCCACACGCACAAACACACAAACCATACCACACACACACATGTGCACACGCCACACACAGAGCACACACACAACCATATAACGCATAGACTTGCTTATACACGAAGAGCCCAAGAATAAGAAAATAGAAATGTAGGTTCCAGAAATAGGAATGGAGAAGTAAAGAAATATAAAGTTGTAAGCCTAGGATGATGAGAGCAGGCTATCAGCAGCTTTCTCAGCAGCTTAAGGATTAGCTATTAACAGTGGGTTACTTTGCTTTACAACCCGTAGCTCTGTCTGCAAGGCTAAAGTAGCCCTTTATGAGAATCGCCACTCTGCTGACTGGGAGTCGCTCTGCAAACTGGGGGTCAGCTTTTAGATAACCCCTGGCCACCCATGACCGGCGACTGATGTGGGCTGAGTTAACTTTTAAATGACGGGATGTACCTGACTTTTGGTCGTGCATTGTCCTATACCCTTCCCTGCTAAGCAAAAACAGGCAGTATCAGCGGAGCATAGAGCCTTGGTAAACACCATCAGAGAGCGCCAGAGAGAAACAATGGGCTAAGTACAAACACTAGTTTAACTGAAAAGCTCTGTTAATGGAAGGTGTAGAAAAGGGCCATTTGTATCTGAGTTTTACCTTGAGATTGAAAAAAAAATATTTTGTTTACGCCTAATGCTTGCTTCTTGCTATAAAGAGGGACATTTGGAAACAACCCATTGCCACAGTCATACGAGCCCATTTCTGGCTGCGGTCTCGGCTAGCTCATAAGATTTTTGTGCTCCATGGAGATTTTTTTTTCTTTCTCTGGAATAAAGTTTGCTTCTGGTTTAACCGACTTTAATGGTCAGTCCTTTATCTTTGCGCGACCCCCGTGGACCCAACATACACACACATACATGCACACAGCACACAATACATAGACATGCATACATACAGCACACACATAGCGCACAACACATAGGCATGCATACACACACACACAGCACACAACACACAGACATGCATAGCACACACATACAAGGGAGTGCCATAAACACAGGTCTAGCTTACTCTGAGTAGTGGGAGTGACAGCCCTCACCAACACCAAAGAACGTCCTCTGTTTTGTTGACTTGGAAGACCTCAGGTTCCCCTGAGTTTCTCCTAACTTTCAGAGGGTGCAATCGTCTTGCTCCCCCCCTTCCCCCCTTCCCAAAGACACATGGAAAACAGGGAGGGATGAGCAGGAGACAAGAGTCAGGATGACAGTCTAATTCTTGAGCAGGCTTTTCATGATCCCGTTGAGACAGATGGCAGCTATCTATAAAATATGTCTTCAAGGCCTACTTTTTCTCTTCACTTTGACTTGATGTGACAAGTGGAGCTGAGTTTTAGGCAAATAACTATATTGGACATAATTTACCCTTAGTATTGGGATAATTAAAGCAGTGGATTTCTCTGTTCCTCTTACGTGAGAAGTGTCTCTGCGACGTGAGTTTATGTGGCCTCTGGGCATAATGTACCTCCTGTATACAATGTGTGACAACTTGGCTAACAAGCCCTGGTGACCTGTATACAGGGGCACAGTCAAGAAGCCACCAAAAAAGCTCCACAGTAAGGCACGGGCTTCTACAGTGGATCAGAGAGAACATCCAGAGGCATCTGGAAGAGTCCAGATCTGAGAAAGAAGAAGAAGAAGAAGAAGAAGAAGAAGAAGAAGAAGAAGAGGAGGAGGA
>NW_004949118.1:629209-653511 GCF_000317375.1 Microtus ochrogaster | reverse complement strand
GGAGGAGGAGGAGGGAGGAGGACGGAGGACAAGGAGGAGGAGGAGGAGGACGGAGGACGAGGAGGAGGAGGAGGAGGAAGAGGAAGGCTGAACATGGCCAGGGATGGGGAAGCAGGGAGTGGAAAAATCACTTGGATTATAGGGAAAATGAGAAGCTGTGGGGAGGAAAGTCTGTGCACTCAGTAGCCTGGGGCTTGAAGGCAGAGGAGGAGGTGAGAAGGGCCAGGATGCTGGGGTGGGGGGGGGCGGGAGGCTCTGAGAAATATACCATAAAGGGACTGTAAATCCCTGTCTCTGGTCTCCATCTTTGGAAGCTCAGCCCCTGTGTCCCTTGAACCTTGACACCTCCCAGGACGAGGTAAGGACCACTCCCCCAGCCTATTTAAACTGCTCCCCGGAAAGTCAACACATCCCACCACCCATCGTGTTGGCAGCTTCCCGGTTCCCCTCGGGGCCACCAGAGAGCAAGAGTCCTATTAAACCTTGGTATCTTTTGATTCAGCTTGATTGGGAGTTTTGCGTCAACAGAGAGCTCGTGTTAGAAAATATTTCTAACAGGGACTATGGGAGTCAGGGTTTTTATATGCAACCCCAGGTTTATGGAGAAACATCTTCCTTCTGCCAGCGCCAAGGGAAATGGCTTCTTTTAGCAGAGAGAGCCCATTTCACAAGCTCCTGAGCAATGCCAGCTTTTATCTAATGCCCAGAAATCTTTCTGTAGTCCAGCTAGACTCAATCTGGAATCAAATCAGTGGGCCCGCCCTTTTGGGAGGAAGTAGGGTACGCTTTGGACCTGACACCACCAAGTGAGGTGAGGCAGATGGAGAAATGCGAATATTAATGGGTCTCCAATACAAACGGCTTCCACTAAAGACAGACCCAGAGCTGGCTCCAGAGCAGCTCATCAAGAGGGGGAGTTATTCTTCCCCACTGTGTAGCACACACCTCCTGTTAGTGTGGTCCACCTGGGGGCTCACTAGGCTGGGGCCCATTCTGGATGACCAAACTTCTGGCCCCATAGCTTTTTTTTTGTTTGTTTGTTTTGTTTTGTTTTTCGAGACAGAGTTTCTCTGTGGTTTTGGAGCCTATCCTGGAACTAGCTCTTGTAGACCAGGCTGGTCTCGAACTCACAGAGATCCGCCTGCCTCTGCCTCCCAAGTGCTGGGATTAAAGGCGTGCGCCACCACCGCCCGGCCCCATAAGCTTTTATAGGCTTCAGATACACGAGGCTTGTCGGCCCTAACAGTCCCCCTGACCCAAGACCCAGCCCCAGCCTGGACCAAGCTCCATTCCCTCACTGGCCTTCAAACTGTGCTGTAAAAGAATAACCCCAAACAGGTGTGATTGCGTCACTCAGGCAGGAGGCAGAGGCTGGAGGGTCTCTGTGAGCTTGGGGCCGGGCTAGTGTTCTGTCAGCAAGGACTACTTAGTGAGTGGTATGGCCTTATCTCAAAAAACAAGACAAAACAAAACAAAAATAAAATAATAATACCCTTTGAAAATACACATTTTATTTTTATTGTATGTAGGTGTATGTGTCGGTATGTATATGTCTGTGTGTATGCACACACATGTGCAGGTATGCGTGGAGACAAGAGTTTTATATCATGTCCCCACTCAGTCCCTCTCCACTTTAGTCTTTTTGAATCAGGGTCTCTTACTGAGCTTGCTGATTGTGCTAGACTGGATGATTACCAGCTGAGCCGTGTTCCCCGAACCATGAAAATACATGCTTAATGTGAGCAAAGGCCTAACGCTCAAATTCAGAATCCCTAATAGGGATGACATCTTAGCAGAGTAGGATATTTTAGAATTTCTAGCCATGTTGATCTGACCCAGCCAACTGATTGCCTACGGAAATAGCAAATAATCTGATATAAACCTCGCTCACTGACAAGCTCTCAAGATTGTCTTTTTACATACTGAACCGTGACCTTTGGGGCCAAAGTATCACAGATGGCTGGGATTCAGCCAGGCAAGCACAAAGTTGGTGACAGATTGAGAAAAGGGCATGAAATTCAAGCACAAGTATCAAGAGGAGGCTATATGGAAACATAGTTATATATTTAGATAATTTGTGTAGTATATAACATATAGAATATAGTTAGTTGCAGCTTTCAGACAGCAAAGGCCAAGAGCAAGAAGAAAATAAAATGATTGACCAGAACAGTTTCTCTAGGGATTGATCAGCATAAATTGACCTGATTGGCCCCTTTGCCTTTTCCGATTTACACAAGGCAGCAATCGATGTTCGGGTGTGATCTAATTAGTGTTAGCCTTTAAAAAAATATCTATTATTTTTATTGGAGGGGGTCCTATTTTAAATTTAGATTTGAAAAACTCCTCTGGGTTGTTTTTGGGTGTGTCATTTCTTATTTATTTATTTATTTATTTATTTATTTATTTATTTATTTATTTATTGGCAAGGTCCCAGTCTGAAGTTCAGAGTGGCCTAGAACTTTTACGGCCTCCTGCTCAGCCTTCCAAGTGCTGGCTTTACAGGCATGAACCACCATAGTGAGCTAGTTTGTTTCTTACGGAACTGTACTGTGAGATGTTAAACACAGAATTCAGACCCGCATCATCCTCCTAGAGCCAGGTAGATATGGTGGTCAATTGTACTTATGGTACTCGGCAGGCAAAGGCTGGGGATCCTGGCTAGCCAGCCTAGCTAAACTGCTGCTGAGCTCTGGATTCAAGCGAGAGACCCTGCCTCGATAGATGAGATGGAGAACAGTCAGTGAAGACACAGACGCTAACCTCTAGCCTCAGTACACATTACACATGAATTCATGTACACATGTCCAAACAGACATTCACATGTGTACCACAGCACACACGCCAAAAACACGAAAATTAATTTCTTTTGTAAGTAGCTTGCAAGTATATACTACTAATAAATAGCCCTTTTAAGAAACAAAAAAGGGTTTTTTCACCTTCCAACATCGGCCAGTAGGCACGGCCTTTGGTGAGGTCTGCCTAACTTGCTGGTGTTCGTGGAAGACCCTACTTTATGAGTTCTGTGGGGGCGGGGGAGCTAATAGGAGCCCGGGCTGTATTTCTCTCTGTCGGGCACCATATTGAGCACTCTGCTAGGTACCGAAGATGTGCTGGTAAGCCAGCTATGTCAACAGGAAGAAGGGAGATTTCGCAACTCGGAAAGACAAGGCAGCGAGTCAGGCCTTTCTGCTCCATTCCCAACCGGCGAGTCATACCGCACACTCAGCTGCTGCTGTCTGCATCAGCACGTATCAAAAGGAAACAAACCTGCTGACCTAACTGGGCCCAACATAAAGATTAGTGAGTGAGAAACAACCGGAAATATAACTTTATTTACATTACACATTAAAACTGTAAAATTGTTTACTTTGCAAATATTTTTAGAGTGGGTTAGTTGAATTCCTAGCAATTTCTATACTGTATATTATTATAACTATTAATTAATTTATTCTTAGCAGAATTATACAGTAAAATACAATTTCTGACATATACCCCAAAATTCCAAAATTTCAAGGGTTTTTTATATTTAGGAAAACTTCCTTAACAGTTTCTTTTCTTTAATTGGGAATTTATGGACTAATTGGCACTATTTTAATTTAATAAAAATTGCATAAATTTCAGGTTGGGGAGATGGCTTGGGAGTTAAGAGCATATCCTGCTTTTGCAGGAGTCCTGAGTTCACCAGGCCTCACATCTGATGGCTCCTAACCCCCCCCCCCAAGCTCCTTGGAATTCAACGCTTCTCGCTTTCCCCAGCATTGCAGTCGCGTGCACACACCCACACAGAGACATGAGTTAAAATAACAAAATAAACCTCTTTACAATGCCTTTGCAGTTCCTATTCTCTTATTTCATGCTACGTGTTCTTTCTTCCTTTTCGGGGCGTCTATTAATTCCATTCTCATATTTTAAAGTTATTGGCCTCCAAAGCCTTGGGTGGCATTGCATTGTTTGCAAGTGTAGTTTGTTTTCGTTGTTCTTCTAGCTGTCTTCCTCCTCCCGTCTCCTCTTCCCCATCTTATTGCTGCCATCTCTGCCCTCCCTTCATCTTTTCCCTGCTTTCCTGCTATTTGAGTCCTTTTGCCTCCCCCACCCCAACCCCTACTGCCTCTTCCTCAGCCTCTCTCTTTCTTATTTTATTTTAAAATTTATTTTATACATGTGGGTGTATTGCCTGCATGTATGTTCTGGGCATCATGTGCATGCCTGGTTCCCCATGAGGTAAAGGAGAGTGCCGTTTCCTCTGGGACTGGAGTTACAGACAGTTGAACCCACATACGAATGCCGGGAAAACACCCGGGTCATCTGGAAGAGCAGCCAGGTCTCTTGACTGCTTAGCCTTCTCTCTAGATCCTCCACATCTCTCTCTCTCTCTCTTATTTTTTTGGTTTTTCAAGACAGGGTTTCTCTGTGGTTTTGGAGCCTGTCCTGGAACTAGCTCTTGTAGACTAGGTCGGTCTCGAACTCACAGAGATCTGCCTGCTCCACATCTCTTTTTACCTCCTTTCAGTCTCCTTTAGTTTTTTTAGGCTCCACCCATATATATATATACACATACATGGGAGAACATGAGGATTTTGTTCTCCAAATTCTGTCAATCCCTTTTCCTCACAGGTAGTACAACTCCATTCATCTGTGTACCACATTTTCATTACCCGTTTACCTGTTGCTGTGCACCCAGGCTAGGTCCGTTAACCATCACGGGTGTAGCAGCAGTGGTGTGCAGGTATCTCTGTGGTAGAAAAGGAACCATCGGGTGTGTGCGCAGGAGAGGTAGAGGCAGCTTTCTTTCTTGGTTTGTTTATTTGTTGGGGGAATTGTTTTATTTTGCTTTGTTTTTTTCTTAAGAATCAGTCATGCTGGGTAGTGGTGGCACACGCCTTTGATCCCAGCACTCAGGAAGCAGAGGCAGGTGGAGTTCTGTGAGTTCGAAGCCAGCCTGGTCTACAGAGTGAGTTCCAGGACAACCAGGGCTACACAGTGAAACACTGTCTCAAAAAACAAAAACAAAGACTCCTTCATGCTGGGGTTGGTGAGATGGCTCAGTGGTCAAGAGTACCAACTGCTCCTCCAGAGAACTTGGGTTCAATTCCCAGCAACCACATGGCAGCTCACAACTGTCTGTAACTCCAGTTCCAGGGGATTCGGCACCCTCACACAGACATATGTTTAGGCAAAAACACCAATGCACTAGAAATAAATTTTAAAAAGAATCCTTCATGTTAATTTCCATAGTTCCCATTTCTGTAATAGATACACCACCCCTTGAGAAATGTGGATTGGAAATTCCCCTTACTTATGTAGCAGGGATTACATCTGTGAGTGTGAATTCTGTTTCCTCTAATGCTTGGTTCCAGGCCTCCTCAACACACAGATGTAAGGCTGAGGAAGTCCATCTTTCCTTCTCATACGTGAGCATCCACCCCATCCAGAACCAGTCCCCAAGCTCCATTCGCTCATTCCCGATACTGACGTAAACGCACAGCCACTAACCACAGCAGACTAAAGACCTGACGCGATGTGCGATGCGAGACTGTGCTTATAAGAACGGTCCCTGCTCTTTATTGATCTGCCTGCTGTTTTATGTCTGATTTCAATGAAATGAGACAAGCAAGGCTTTAATTAGAAGTGCCCACAATTTAGAAGACATAGTGTTGTCGTTAGCAGTTGCTGTCAATTAAACCCTGTGTGTGTAAGTAAGATGTTCTTCACCTCATGCTATATTGCTGCCATGTTCCTGAACAACTTTGGAGATGCAAAAGAAATCTTTGATAGGGAAACAGTTATTTTTGAGATCTGTCTCGAATCCTTCTGTAAAGCATAAGATCTTTAGCAACAAGCTACTGATTTTATTCTGTGCAATCCGCAGAGGTGAAGGTACCCTGAGATGTTAGGGCTTAGGTTATTGAGCTAATAGACAGTCATCGAGTAGTTAATGCCAGATGCTGCGCTGTGTGCCAGAGGGAGAACGGGGAGTAAGGGGAATGACAAGTGTAGCCTTGCACAGACGCACACAGCAGGGGTGATGGGTCCAGGGGAAGATAAGCAGGATGGTGAGATGGAGTTTCCTGAGGGCAGGCTGTCTGACACAGGCAACCTAAGGCTGAGCCTAAAGCAGCACACACATAATGGAGAAGATCTTTCAGGGAGGGCTAGCTTGTCAGGTACACATAAGGAAAAGGGTAGGAGACTGACGTGAGTGCGTGCGTGCGTGCGTGCGTGCATGTGTGTGTGTGTGGTGTGTGTATGTGTGTGTAGTGTATGTGTGGTATATGTGTGTGTATGCCGTATATGTGTATATGTATATGTATGGTGTGTGTGTATGGTATATGGTATATGTGTGTGTGTATGTGTGTGTAGTGTATGGGGTGTGTCTATGTGTGTGTGTGTAGTGTATGTGTGGTATACGTGTGTGTATGCTGTATATGTGTATGTATATGTGTGGTGTGTATATGTGTGTGTGGTGTGTGTATTGATATATGTGCATGTATATATGTGTGGTGTATCTGTGTATCTCAGATACATAGTCTTCCATGACCGACAATGTTCCAGAAATGTAATAGGTATTTGTGGCAGAGGCAGTAACAGGGACAAGCACTTATAATCACTGTCGCTATTATTTCCTAAATTCATAACAGAGCTGCAGATAATTGAAGGACACACTTTGGTTCTTGAGGAAGTTACAAATAAGTTGGATAAAGCAGCCCTGTGTATGAAAAGACAAATGAAATGGAAAATCCACATAGGTTCGGTACTGAATGGATGGTGCGAATAGTAATTGAGATTTTAAGTTTCGGTGTGGATGCTTGGCGCCTAACGCTAGATCGTTCATCCAGAACGCCTTCAAATGCATCTTAGTAGACACCGTTAGCAGTGTTCGCTGAGTACAACACGGACGAGTTGACAAACCACTCTGAGGCCAGGGCCTGTCTTCTCAAGAGCTCTGTCTCCAAACCCCAGCAGGAGCAACATAAAATGTCCTCCAGGACGCTAAAAATGGACAAGGGAAGAGATGCTGTCCTATCATGAGGAGCTTCTCATGCCTGCGCACACTTGTTTATATGGGACCTAAGTTTAGACGCCAATCAGAGCAAAATGAGGAGCCCTTCCTCTGCAAATTCCACATCCCCTTCTGAGTCTTTTATATGATCATTCCAGAAGCTTCCTTCCCGGACTTCATCTTCTTCTGGGCTATTGATATACAGAGCTGTGGTTTTTTTTTTTTTTTTTTTTTGGCAGCAGATCACAGAAAAATCCAAGAGAAATAAAGAAAATGTTCAACTCATCAAGTTTGGGAAGAAACTGCTTATTGGAGGGAGATACCTTCAGCTTTGGGGAAGGTCCTCCTCCTCCTCTACCCAAATCTAAAAATGTTCTTTCTTGTTCACAGCTGGCCTGGGCTTTCTTATCCTGCCCCTCCCCAGTTTGTGCTTTTCCTTTCTAGGCAAGAACAAAGCCCGAGTATCTTGTGGAGCTGTGTCGGGAGGGGAGGACACTGTGGGAGAAGGATGTGCTGTCTGCTAGTAAGGAGGTGGTGACAGCGGCTGTTCAACAAGGACTCTTGGGACCTCCCCACCCAGCTGGCCTCTTTCCTTCTTCCCGTGCTCTTTGGGACAAACCCAGACTAATTCTGTGCCTAGGAGCTGATGGCCCAATGGGCCATCCCTGGGCTCCAAAGTGGTCTCTTTTCTCATAAAAGATTGTGGATGGTGAGCAGTGAACTACTTAGCACAGGGGGTGCCCCGTAGATTCGCTGACCCGTTAATACTCACACAGGACTGTAAGATGAGTACATATTTATTTCCTGAACTCCAGGGAATATTAACAACAGAAGTCTCTTCGCAAAGGAGATGAAGTCAACAGAGCAGACAGTCACCTACAAGGCTGTGCACACCTCCTCTGTCTGGAGACATCTGTCAAACATTAATAAGCCAGCTAGAGAAATATAAGGGAGCGGGGAGAATCATGGATAAGAAGGACTTTAGGGAGACAGAAGTGAGGACGGTGGGACAGCAGGAAGAGGAGAAAAACTACTGAATCAACACAGTGGCATCCCTAAGACAGCAAGGCCTCTCCCCTGGTCAGCATCCGCCTCAGCTCTGTGCAGGAAGAAAGGAGTCTCTGGAGCTTCCTGAGACCAGATGTCCATCTTCTCATAGCACAGTCTCAAAAACAATTTGCAACAGTCCAGGCATCTCGTTCAAATTTGGAGCTGTTTTGAAACGAAATGAAGACATCAGCCACTGATAAAGGCAGGCTGGAAGAGCAGGACAGTTAAAACTCAGTATCGGGTTTTCTAGGCCAACCTCCCGCAGAATCATGGGCTGCACTACAGCTGCACCCCAAAAGCCTCCACGCATGCTGGGGGCACACTCCTTCTGAGGTGAATGCCATTCAAAACTCCCATCACTCGCAGATGATCAAATGACTTCGCCATCTGTTGCTGGACTATGTAAGCACAAACATCCACTGCCAAGGGGCAGAAAAGTCATACCGAGCTCCTCATGAGCAAGTGCTATTTCTGTTAACAAGGAGTAAACATTATCCCGATTACCAAATGGTTAATTCATTTGAAAAAATACAGATTTCTAATTACTTTTCCTGTGAGCAGTATATTCATGCCCACACATGTAGAAGGAGCTGGGGCTGCGTTCCTGCTGCCCGGCTCCCAGGCGCCTGGCTACCTTATGCCCTGAAATAACAACACACAAACTGTATTCATATAAGTACTGCCTGGCCCATTATATCTAGCCTCTTCTTGGCTAACTCTCATATCTTGACTAACCCATTTCTAGTAATTTGTGTAGCACCACGAGGTTTGGCTTACCGGGAAGATTCTAGCCTACGTCCATCTTGGGCTGGAGCTTCATCGCATCTGACCCACAGAGGAGAGGCATGGCGATTGCCTTACTTCCCTCTTCCTCCCAGCATTCTGTTCTGTCTACTCCACCCACCTAAGGGTTGGCCTATCAAATGGGCCAAGGCAGTTTCTTTATTAACCAATGACCTTCCTCCATCACACACACACACACACACACACACACACACATGTGCATGTGCACACATACACACACAGGCATGGGCTTTGGACACTAAGCTAGCACTCCATCCTGAGTTATACTCTAGTCCTGGGCACCCTTTTGAATGAGCAAGATCCTGCTGAGGACATTAATTGATGTGAGAAGCTTTGCAAGAAACACATTCATGTCTTTCTACATTGTCAAAGTTTATTGAGTAACAATAACTTCCCAAGCTAGGTCATTTTTTATTTTATTTTTGACTTAATCCACTCTCTTAATTTGGCTCTCTATTGGTGTGCTATAAACACCACGATCAAAAGTAACTCTAGAAGGAAAGGTTTTATTGCCGCTGAGAACTCTCGGGTCACAGTTTATGATCAAAGGAAGTCAGGACAGGAACCTGCAGGCAGACCGATGAAGCAGAGACCATGGAGGGACATTGCTTACTGACTTGCTTTCAATGACTTGCTCATCCTGCTTTCTTGTAGATCCCAAAACCACCTGCCTAAGGTATAGCACCACCCACAACAGTCTGGGCCCTGCCACATCAATGCTGATTAAGAAAATGCCAATCTTATAGAAGCAGTTTTTAAGTTTTTTAATTAATTAATTTTTTTTAAAAAAACCAGTCTTTTCTCATTTTACATACCAATCCCAGTTCCAATACATACTTCCCTCCTCCTGCTCCCTCTACGTTCTCCCTGACCCTACCCACAGCCACTCCTCAGAGAGGGTAAGGCTTCCCATGGGGAGTCCACAAAATCTAGCACATTGCTTTGAGGCAGGACCAAGGCCCTTCCCCTCTATATCTAAGCTGAGCAAGGCATTCTTCCAGAATTCAAAAAGGTATGAAAAAAGGTATTCAAAAAGCCAGTTCAAACACTAGGGATAAATCCTGGCCGACTGCCAGTGACCCCACAGACTGCTCCAGCCATACAACTGTCACCAGCTTAGTGTGGTCCTATGCTGATCCTCCCCCCACTGTCAGTGTGCAGTCAGTGAGCTCCCACTAGGTCAGGTCAGGTGTTTCTGTGGCTGTCCCGATATTGGTCTTGACCCCTTTGCTCATATTATCACCCCTCTCCCTCTTCGACTGGACTTTGGGAGCTCAGCCCGGTACTTCACTGTGGATCTCTGCATCTGCTTCCATCAGATGCTGGATGAAGGTTCTATGATGACAGGTAAGGTAGTCATCAATCTGATTACAGGGAAGGCCAGTTCAGCCACCCTCTCCACTATTGCTAGGAGTCATCCTTGTGGATTTCTGGGAATTTCCCTAGTGCCAGGTTTCTTGCTAGCCCCCTAATGGTTCCTTCAATCAAGATAGCTCTTTCCTTGCTCTCCCCTTGGGTGTAGGCGAAGAAGAGAGGGCAGAAGGGGAGGAGGAGGAGAGAAGGGGGAGAGGAGAAGAACATGAGGGAATGGGATGGTCAAGATGGGCATATTCTCTCTCTCTCTCTCTCTCTCTCTCTCTCTCTCTCTCTCTCTCTCTCTCCCTTTGAGCATGTCCTGGAACTAGCTCTTGTAGACCAGGCTGGCCTCGAACTCACAGAGATCAGCCTACCTCTGCCTCCCTTAGTGCTGGGATTAAAGGTGTGCACCACCACCACCTGGCTGAAGATGGGGTATTTTCTTAATTAGGATTCTTCCTTCTGTCTATGTCTAGGTTTGTGCCAAGTTGACAAAAACTTACCAGCACACTCACCAAGAACTCCTGATCTCCCTTGCTATCCATGGTTGTCAGTCAACATGGGCTTCCATTCAATCTTAATTATTAATAATACACCAGAAATATACACACCCGCACACATACAGCTACAGCACGGCCACAAATGTTTTTCTTATTTATGTGATGGTTTGTCTGAGTAGATTTTTAAGCTTGTTTCTCCTTGTTTCCTTTCTATTTACACTTTTTCCTTTATCTTTTCCATTCTCAGCTAAAACAAAGAAACAAAGTCTGGGTATTGTATGAGCTGTACCTTGGGGGTGGGGGGGACACACACCCGAGACAGAGAGAGAGAGAGAGAGAGAGAGAGAGAGAGAGAGAGAGAGAGAGAGAGAGAGAGAATGAGCTATAACTCTTTTCCACAAGGAAAAGCCCCTAAATATGACCAGCTGGGATGCTTGAAGAACCACAGACACAGAACTGATCAGGGCATCAGAGTGTGACGTCCAGGTAGTAGGCAGTATGAAGCAGGCTAAATGTCTTGGGCAGGAGAAACTGAATTTGAGCTGGAGCCCAGGAAATGAGGCAGAGGTCCTTGGTTGCAGCAATTTTCCTGTCCAAGACTTATCATGAGTGAATGGGTGATGGGTCAGTATGCTGCCGTGACTCAGCTTTGGGGTGATCCTTCTTCGATAGCCCTGGGTGAAGGGATTATATCTGCTATATTTGATAAGCTTATAGGCCTGTCTTTTGTGATACTATTCTGATAAGCCCATATGTCCATGTCTTCCTGACTTTATAAATTTGCTGGCAGCAAAATTTTATTTACATTAATAAGTTGTCTGTCTGAACCCAATGGTCTGTTCTGGAAAGATAATGGCTGGTTACTCACAGAGTCACAGTGAGATGCTGAGCCATTCTGTCTCAATACTTATACCCAAAATGGAGTCACCCAGGGCAAGGGGCAGCCTGAAAGACACTCTTGCTTGTAGTATGAACTAACTCAGAGCAGGGCCCAGATTCATCACCACAGCTCTGCTGCCTAGTCCTTATGCAGAATCAGTAACACATGTTTTTCTCTTCACTGGCTGGTTGAAAACTGTGGGAGGCAGCAGGTATTCCAAATAGTTAATGTTTTTTTGAGAGATTCCAGCTCAGTCTTCCATTGATAGATCTGTCTACTGCATAGTGCAATAGCCCTAACTGATGGTTATGTCATCAGTTGCCCCAGACATGCCCCAAGAGATTTAGTTAGACAAGATGGCTATCTGTTGGAGGAGGCCACTAGTTAGTTCTCCGGTCACTTAGCCCCAAAATAATCACACAGAAACTGTATTAATTAAATTTCTTTTTTTTTTTTTTTTTTTTTTTTTTTTTCAAGACAGGGTTTCTCTGTGGTTTTGGAGCCTGTCCTGGAACTAGCTCTGTAGACCAGGCTGGTCTCGAACTCACAGAGATCCGCCTCCCTCTGCCTCCTGAGTGCTGGGATTAAAGGCGTGCGCCACCACCGCCCGGCAATTTAACCCATTTCTATTAATCTGTGTAACGCCACAAGGCTGTGGCTTACTGAAAAAAGTTCCAGTCTGTCTCTGGTGGGGCTACATGGCTTCTCCCTGACTCCGCCTCCTTTCTCCCAGCATTCAGTTTAGTTTTCCAGGCCTACCTCTATTCCCTGCACAGGCCCAAGACAGTTTCTTTATTAACCAATGGTATTCACAGCATACAGAGGGGAATCCCACATCAGTTCTCCATAGATATTTCAACTCCAGCAATGGTTCTAACACATTGGTCCCTGGGGGCTCCAATTTTATGAACTGGTAGAAGATGTCAATGAAAATAAGAATGCTCATGGAATAACTAGAAGGGTGGAAGTTCTCAGGACAAAGAATTATAACCAGCATCCT
Source organism: Microtus ochrogaster (assembly GCF_000317375.1). Classification (NCBI taxonomy): domain Eukaryota; kingdom Metazoa; phylum Chordata; class Mammalia; order Rodentia; family Cricetidae; genus Microtus; species Microtus ochrogaster. The sequence goes on along the minus strand of NW_004949118.1, from coordinate 640,921 downwards.
AAAAGAAAGCAAAAGAGGCAAGGTCTAAATTCAGCAGTCAGAGAGAGGCTAAGGAAGAAGGATCTTGAGTTCCAGGACTTAAATATAGTAGCAAAAGTACCTAGGTAGAGCTGAAGAGACAGCTCAATGGTCAGGAGCATGTACCGCTCTTCCAGAGGACCTGGGTCGGACTGGGCATGCACTGCTCTTCCAAAAGACCTGGGTGGACTGAGCAGGTACTGCTTTTCCAGAGGACCTGGATGTGGTTGCCTGGCATGACTGACGCTGTGGGGCTCTACTCTCAGAGCGATGTGCTCATTTGGCGTGACTGATGCCGGGGTGGGGGTGGGGCTCTACTCTCAGAGCAGAAGAGCAAATGCAGAAAGACCTACGTGCACCGCACTAGTGACATGCAATGTAAATTACAGGTGACCTGTTAAAAAAAGCTCCTATACTTCAGCTATTTCTTCTTTGCCTGTCTGACCCATTTTACATAACCCCTCATCATTTAGAAAGGTTTCTTGTGGTTTACAAGAATTAAATCTGAGACAAAATAAGCTAATAAATATAGCATGGAACAAAAAAAGTATATTTGAGTTCAGCTTTTCCAAGATTTTTGAAGTTATCAATACGTACGCTTGCTAAGTTTTTGGTTTCACCTGCTGCTATATGAATAACCAGATGAAGCACAATGACTCACTTCGTGTCTCAGTTTACTATTTATAAAATAGCAGTGATGCTGATTTAAAAAAAAGAAGCCATCCCTTGCAAGGTGTTAGGGAAATTCTTAAATAATCTGATTTTTGTCTTGTAAGTGATATTAATAAAACTTATACATACACAATAACTTGAAAAAAGAGATGTACTGATTTAATTCAATTTTCTGTCTTTCAATTATCTTAAATTTTTATTGTAATATAAAGATGCAGTACTGTGCATCTAAGCAATGCTAAATGACTGGTACAAAGATGCTCTGTGTGTCCCTCTGAGATTGCAACAACCTCTCTGTTTCTCCGGACCTCTTTTCTGAGGCTTGCTTACTTATTTATTTGTGTTTGTTTGTTTGTTGAGACAGGGTCTCATGTAGACCAGGCTGACCTCAAATTCACGGTGTTGCTAAGGCTATCTTTGAACTCTTGATTCTTTCATCTCTCTTCCCAAGTGCTGGGATTACAGACCCTCTTCCTGAAAGCTATTATTTATTTCCTTGTTTTCCTTTCTGCTGTTTATTGCCTTTGTTTTTCTCCTTAAACAACGTATCATGGGATAGAATTGGCAGAATGAAATGCTAACCTTTGGTGCTTGCTTGCTCGAGACTGTATTTTCCAGATTCATCCATGCTGATAGAATCAGGTAGTTCTTGGCGATGTGATGATACAGCAGTTGAATGTCCCACCGTAAAGGGCTGCTTCCCGCTCCTGGGACTTATGAGAGGTCCTGCTATAGTATTACATGTCTTTGTGTCCTTTCGCGCGGTTGTTCCCCGGGGCAGGAATCTTGCTCTGGAACAGCTTGCAGATGTGGGCTGTTAACTTCCTATCTAAGAAATACCAAACTGTTTTCTAAAATTATTACAGTGTGAGGAGTCTGCTGGTTCTCTCCATGTATGTGACTCTCGCTGGCAAATGTCCCAGGGCTCTGACACCTCCAACATCTTGGGGTGTCTGATATAATCCAGGCTTCACTTTCATGGCTTCTTGCAATGGCTCTGGGAAACTCCATACAGGCACTCCTCTGCCGTATGCCTTGTCTCAGTGGCTCTCCTTAACCACAGAGAAAGACTCCACAACCCCCTCACTTGTGTCTCATCACAACTCCAAAGTCAGAACCATGTGGGTGATGCTGCCATGTTTGAATACCAGCTTGGGGTGAACCCTGGCCTCCCGTGAATCTCCTTTGTCGCAGCTTTGATATGTTGCTGCCTTAGGCCTTTTCCTTTCACAGGTTGGAAGCTTAGATAAGTGGGGTGAGCCCTCTCTTTATTCCGTCCTCAATCAGGCCTCTCCTTAATCTTACCTCTTTCAGCACAAGCTTTGGCATCCATATTAAATCTCCTTGTGCTCTTTTTCTCTTTACGCTGTGTGTGCTGTGCTTCTTTTTGCTCTCCTTGCTCTTTTCCATTGCACAGCTTCGTAAGCGTGGTTACTAATGACCACGCAGCAGAGCTGACATCCAGCAGTCTTCAAATCTCCACCACCAAAGAAATTAGCCCATTGCTTTTCAATTTAGCAAGAGAAGAAAGCTGTTAGATTCTTTGCCAGGATATCCCAAATGGTCTCTAGCTCAGTTGCTAATATGGTTCCCCTCTAAACCATCTTGTGGTGGGCCTCCATAGTCCGCGTTACCCTCAGCACTATGCCACTCTCTTCTAATCTCCTACTAGAATGGCCTGGTAAGCTTTTACAGTGCTCACCCACTTTCCTAACTCAAAGTCCCAATATCCTCCATATACCAACATGGTAAGGCCTGCCACAGCGATAGCCCACTTCCTGGTACTACCTTTAGGTCACTCACGTTGCAGTCGCCACGATAAAACACCATGACCAAGGCAACTTATTAAAAAAAGCATTTAATTGGGCTTACATTTTCAGAGGGAGAGTCTACGGTGGTAGAGCAAAGGCATGGTGGCGGAGCCGTTGAGAGCTCACATCTGGATCTGAAGTACAAGGCAGAGAGCACCCTGGGAATGGTGCCAGGCTTCTTCAAGCTCAAATCGTGCCTCCTTGAACAAGGCCACACCTGCTGAGTCTTCCCAAAGAGTTTCACCAACTGGGAGCCCAGTGCTCCAACCAAAAGAGCCTGAGGGGGGCGTTCTCATTCAAATCACTCACGCAGGAGTGAGGGAGGGGAAAAGACAAACTCGTAAACACACAAAAAGCTGGCGTGGTGGGGCTGATGGAGAGGCCTCAGCGCCTAGAAACTGAGTGTATTTTACACACAGTTGAACAGAGAAGTGGGCTTACTGTGTACAGATGAACAAGGTGGCAGGGTTGTCGCACGCAGATAAAGAAGGAGGCAGGGTTTACGGTGTACAAGCCGAACCCAGGAGGCAAGTTCAGTTTAATCTTGGCAGGCGCAGTCTTCAGGTCAAAATACGGGGGAGTGGAGAGAAAGCTGTGGTGGTCATTTTCTGCACACATTATCAACACCCACACATAGAAGGCTTCACTGTCTCTCTCAGCCTCACTCTAGAGCAGCGGTTCTCAGCCTTCCCAATGCTGTGACCCTTTAATACAGTGCCTCATGTTGTGGTGACCCCAACCATAAAATTATTTTCATTGCCATTTCATAACTGTATTTTTGCTACCGCTTGAATCACAGTGCAAATACTTTTGGAGACAGAGGTTTGCCAAAGGGATCATGACCCACAGGTTGAGAGTCACTGGCTGCCCTAAAAGAGAGACTTTGCCACTTTTCCATAGGTTTAAGGCTGAATTCCTTGACATGGCTGTGTCCATGTCAAGCAATACACGTTCATTAGGGACATTACTCACTCAGAGCTTCCTCTGCTCCCCTTAGTAAATCAAGCTAGTTAACATAGCCATACACATGCCTTTTTAAAAATTCAATCTCTCTCCTCCCCTCCCCTCCCCTCCTTTCCTTTCCTGTAGCTTACTGGCCTCAAACTCACTAAGTAGCTGAGGATGACCTTGAACTCCCAATCCTTGCCTTTCTGCTTTCTAAGTGATAGGATCTTTTTCTTTTGGATGGAATACTCTATAGATGTCTGTTAAGTCCATTTGAGTCATAACATCTGTTAGTTCTCTTATTTCTCTGTTCGTTTCTTGTCTGACTGACCTGTCCAGTGGTGAGAGTGGAGTGTTGAAGTCTCCCACTATTGGTTTGTGGGCTTTAATGTATGATTTAAGCTTTAGAACTGTGATAGGATCATGGGCATTCACCCCTCACCCCTCCTGTATATGAAGTACTGGGATTGAACCCAAAGCTTCTTGCATTTTAGTCAAACACTCCACCAACCGAGCTGCATGCCCAGTACCTGCTCCGTGTTCGTCGTGGGCATTTCTATTGTGTTTATTCGTGCATAGTCATTGTACAAAACAGGTTTCTTTATGACATTTTCATGCATGTAAGTCATGTACTTTGGTCAAATTCAGTCCCCATATCCTTTCTCATTCCCCTTCCCTAACACTATTTAATCTTTTTGTCTATCCATGTACCAATACCATCTGGCCTTCTTATCGGAGTTTTGGTAGTTACTTTCATATTCTTTAAGAATTTCTAGAAGAATAGGCCTCTGTATAATTGCACTGACTCCCTAGGTAATTATAGAGATCTTTCTGTCTGTTATTTCTAACTGGGTATAATGACACATGTCTATAACTGCAGCAGCACTCAGGAGACAGAAGCAGGAAAATCATGACTTCAAGGCCAGCCTGAGATAGAAAAGAAAAACTGTTTCATAAGATCAAGGGCAGGGAGTGTAGCTCACTGGCAGAGTGTTTGCTGAGCTTGAGGGCTTTCATTTCCACCCCAGCATCTTTAGTCTATATATACGGACACGCAGGTGCGCACACACATCATTCCTATCGTTTTATCTTCTTCATGATCCTTCAGTGAGGTTTTGGAATGATCTTTATAAAGGTCAGGCATGTGTTCTGTTAAATTTGTCTCTTAGTACCTTGTTCCTTGGTATCATTCAGAATAGATCTGTTGCTACAGTTTCTTACCTGAGGAAGATTTAAATGATGTCTACCTCCTGTAAGCTCCCAACCACAAGCTAAGGTATGGTTTCCCCTCCACTCGGGGGAACCAATGAGTTTCTTAGACTTATTTACAGAGCTATGGGCAAGGGGTTATGGGCAGGAATGTGGGTGGTTTCTAAGCAGCCACACCAGGTCTGTATGTATCATGGAAGATGATTCCCGCCAGCTTTGAAGCTGGAGACCCCTCCCCTTGTCTTTCCTTGCCCTTTCTCAAGGCCATGTGAGGCTAGAGCACGATTGTGCATAACTGGTTGAGAAGTGAGGCTAGATGCTTGGTTGAAGCTTCCATGACCTTCTCTGCCCTTCCTCTTGTGAGGGAGAGTCAACCTTCCACAACCCACCTCTTATGAACCTTTGCAAGCGGGCACAGCTGATCTGATGAAGATAGCAGTGTGTCTCAGAGAATACTGATATAGAGCAGGATCTTTAAAAACACAGATAAAAAACAAAACAACAAAAAGGTCCTCTTTGTTGTCACTGTTTTTAAGTCCTAATGATTTTGTCTGCTGACTCTGGCATCTAGCAACATTATAAAGGCTTACACTCTGTACACTTTTAAATATTCTTTTGACTATGTACATTCTCTATCACATTCTTGTGATTTTCCCGCTGCCAATCTGGATATATATTTCTTACCATCGTCTACTACCTTGGTCCTCACACAATACTGAGCAAATATGGAGCAAACACGACACTGTGCTCGCTTTTCTGAGGAAGCGTAGCTTGTAATAATTTCTGAAGCTTTCTATCAATTCCCTTCTTCAAGAAAAGCATTCCTGAAGCGTGTGATTGCAATTGTCTGTAATCCTTGCACTCAGGGAGGCAGAGGCAGATGGATCCCTGTGAAGCCAGTCTGGTCTACACAGAAAGTTCCAGACTGGCCAGGTGTCAACATGAGAGCTTGTCTTAAAAAACAAACACACAGAGAAGCATTCTTAACTGTCCATGAACTTCGGGTGGATGACCGATGGCAGCATATGTTCAGATAACCACCAGGTCTTTAACGTGGTGAATTCCCCTAATTGTTTCCCTCGTGGTAGCCCAACTTGTATTCGTCAGTAAGCTGGTTTGGCTATGATGTCTTACTTTGCCAGGTTGAAATTGCTAAAATGCCATCCAGGGGTTTGCATCTATACTGAGTGACATTGGAATTGCATGATTATGACTTTGTCCTCACTGTCTTGTTCAGTTTCCAAATTGATTAGCATGAAAACAACAATCTCTTTGTAATCTGTAGATTGTGTGTGATTATAGTTTTTTTTTCGAGACAGGGTTTCTCTGTAGCTTTGGTGTCCGTCCTGGAACTAGCTCTTGTAGACCAGGCTGGCCTCGAACTCCCAGAGATCCGCCTGCCTCTTCCTCCCGAGTGCTGGGATTAAAGGCGTGCACCATCACCACTCAGCAGTGATTATAGTTTTGTATTAGTCACATAGGTGGGTTCCTTTTTTTTTCTACATTGTCTTCCACAAGGTTTGTACATTTACGAGTCTTAGATTAACTTGGGTAGGTGTTTTTCAGCTGTATGTTCATTTCCAGATTTATTATTTTGCCTTTATTACTTTCTTCCATTTGCATTTATTTCACTGCTCTTTTTCTAACCTTTAAGCTCTTTACATCTCAAAAGGTTTCTCTTACAATTCTTATTAATTACTCGTTGCTTCCGAAGCTTTAATACCTAGTATCAAATATCTAATACATAGCTTTGCAGCTTTATTCTAGCTCCTTGTTTCTTGACCACAACTCTCTTAGCCTATCAGTTTTTCTAGTTATCTTTACCTATTTAATTTTAATTACTTTATTTTTTATTATCATTTGAGATAAGGTTTTATTCTATACCCAAGCTGGCATCAAATTCTTGATCTTCTGCCTCTTCCTCCCAAGTACTGGGATGATAGCCCTGTCTGTACCACCAGGTCAGTTACCTTCCGAAATTAAACCTTGTCTTAGTTGCATTATGGTCACAGACTCTCGTTGGTATGTTCCAAATTTTCCAAAATGCTTCTAGACCTGCTTTCTGGCTTACGTGTGTCAGCTTTGGTGAGTTTGGGAGTGGGCTTTCAAAAACACTGTTATTTTTTCCTCATTTTTTTATTTTGCTTCTGGGGGGGTCCAATTTTTACTGGTCTTCTAGTAAGCAGATGCTATCTTTTCCTTCTGCCCTTTCAGGCAGGGTTGCAGAAAGCAATGTCCAGGTTCAGGTTTAGCGAATAGCCTTGGGGCCAGAGGGTGACTTCTGCTCTCTCTGGCTCTGGCCTTCATCCTGTCTTCCTGCTACTCCACATCTTAGTTTCTTGCCCATTCATAGACTTTTCCAGAATGTATTTTAAACATTTTGCCTTGCGTGAGTAGGGGAGGAAGCCCTGAGCGTGTGGGGTCCTGAATGAATGTGTATTGTTGTTATAGTGTCTGCTATAGATAGGACTCCAGCCCCAGACCTGAGGGAAATGGGAAGCCTTCCCTTTTGTCTGTGTGGATGCTGACAGTGTCTGCAACAGACGTCCATCATAACTTCTCCCGAGATGTTCAGGACTCAAAGACTGACTGCGCCCCTCCAGAGGGTTCTTCTATGAAGACTGAACCTGCCTGTGTTATCCAGCTGTGGACTCTGCCTCCTTGTTTACTTGTGTGTAACAACCCCACCTCTTTGTTCAGCTGTGTGAAACAACCGTCCTCCATATTCAACTGTATGTAACAATCAGGCTGAGCTTCCTGGGTGCTGCAGTTTCTCCCACTGAGAGCTCACATCACTCAGGCTCAGATTTCTCTCTGTGTTTGTCTTTCCTTCACTCCCTTGCCACCCCAGGAAGGTCTGTCCCTATAACCATGCAGCAATCTTGTATTTTTCTTTTTAGTGGGACAGATGATCTGGACCCCGAGACAAGCATATTCCTAGAAAAATAAATCCATCTTTATTGTCCAGTAGGTGTTTATTGATTGCCTGGTATTCACTGAGGAAGAGCTATGATTGCTACCCCGACAGGGTCAACCTATGTACCTGAGGAAAAAAAGTCCTTGATTAGGGGAGGGTAGTAGAAGCCATTGAGAGAGGATGATCAAACTGGGGACATTCTCATCTACACCTGAAAGCTACTGCTGAGCTCTTCAGGACTGGAGAGCAAGCAGACATAATGGTTGTCAGAACCTGTGAAGAGTATGTGAGAGATGGAAAAAGAGGAAGGAGGGCTAACAGGGGCAGGCATATAACTGAGAGAAGAAAGAACTTGTATAGCTCTAAGGTACAAGAGGATGAATATGGTTGACATCAATTAATTGCACATATAAAATTACCCATGGACATTATGAATGTTCCTCAGTCAAAGAATCTAAACATCTCAGTGGTAAGCCAGTTTTCTTGGTTTAATCATTACACTTTACTTTACATGTATTGAAATGGCATGTTATGCTATGTCACCTAAAAATTTACACTCTTGTGAGTCAGTTAAAAAATGAAGTCTCTCTTTCCAAAACCAGCTTTCAGAGTCTTGGAGGCCTGGGGACAATTTTCCACATCTCTAAGTTACAAGCTGCGGGAGCCGATCTGAGTCACTCCCGTCTCAGTCTGGGCTGGATATAATTTCAAAAAGAGCTGGGCATACAGTGATGGCACGGAAATGTGGGTTGTCGTTTGACCCAGGAAATGCCAAAGCCAGAAACAGCAAAGTTGTCTTTTGAAAGTTTCAGCCCCCACCCCGCCCTCTGAACTGCCAGACAGGAGTGCGTACGATTTTCCCCTCCTGACTCCAGAGAAAGATTCTCTTCCAGGATTTCCTGAAAGGTACCTCTTCTCCTTCTTGACTTTGGTAATTTTAGAGTTTTGGAAATAAAAGGCAGGAAGGAAATGTCTTTCAGACAACTTCTGCTTTTCATCTCGCCAGCAGACTTCTCTGAGCGAGAAGCAAGCCTGCTGACTTCTTGTAAAGAGGAAAATGCAAGGAAGATGGAAATGAACGTTGGAAAGGCTATCACATTGCAGAAGGGCTGACTGAGCATGCAGAGCAGATGCACAGGAGAGAACACTGGGGCGAAAGGGAACTCTCTGGATGTGCTCCTCGGGAAGTCAGAGTTTTCACTGAAGGCAATCAATTACTGACTGCAAGGATGGGGAGAAAGCTCCTTTGCCTTGCTTTCAGAGGGATGGAGAGATTTACTGCAACATATTGGACAAACGAAGAGGATGTGACACATGGCTGTTGTGGCCGTTCAGCTGATGGAGGTAGGAGGAAGGAGGAAGCTTCAAGAAGGAAATGGTGTCAAGAACGTCTCGTGAGATGCAGGTCCCAAAGGAGTCCAACATGTTTGGCAGCAAGAGGGACCTTGGTGACATTAGCCTGGGCAGTATCATGAGTAGAGGAGGAACAAGCTTCCAAAGGAAGGAGACGCTTCAGTTATGGGGTTCCAGGTAGCTGGGTCCGGTGATATTGCCTTCATGAGATAAGCAGAAAGCCTGAAGGGTTCTGTTGGCTTAGCTGGAAAAAAAGGAATGGTCCAAAGTTCATCTTTACAGATCTTACGGCTTATCAAATCCTTCTCAGATTTACCAAGCTTAAAGATAAAAAAAAAAAAGACAAATTAACCTCACATGAAAGATAGCTGATATACATTAATGAGTGAGCCCCAGATGTTTGATTAGAATGAGATATGCCTTTATGGAAATTAAGCATAATTAAAGTTTGAGGTGTCCTTGTATGAGCCGTTTACAAGTATTTTGGGGTCCACTATTTGAGGTCGTAACTCATATGCGGGACACAGGTAAGTTAAGGAACACAATTGGGAGTAAGGGGGAGTTCACTGAAGATGGGATTGGAGAAGATGCCCACACACAAATCTTTTGTGAATACTAGCTGAAAGAAAGTTCAAGCTTATATTAAAACCATGGCCTATTGATATTCAAAGCAACCATTTTCCAAGATGTAAATTGAAGAGTACTGTAAGATACTAGGAAAGACTTTAGCCACCATCACCTTGCTTTTCTTGATACATTGACTTTTTTTCCATCATGTAGCAGCAATGAGTTCAGGTACTATCTAGAAACGGTTTAAGAATAGTTTAGCGAGCATGCCCATTCCATTTCTTAACTATCAAGGATGTTATTTGGGCAAATAAGAAACAGACACTGAGTAAACAGAGAGAGCTTTATCAATCAGTAAGAATATGCTGTTCCGTCTACTGCCATACCACCCTGAACGCGCCCCATCTCGTCTGATCTTGGAAGAATATGCTGTTCCATGGCTTGTAATGGGAGGCTGCCATAGCCAACAAGTCCGGAAAGTACATGGAGAGATGTCCATTCTTTTTCTTGTTTCCTCCTAGTGCTATTTTCCAAGACAGGGTTTCTCTGTGTATCCCTGACTGTTCTGGAACTCACTCTTAGACCAGGTTGGCCTCAAACCCACAGAGATCCCCCTACCTCTGCCTCCCAGAGCTGGCATTAACGGCATGCATCATCACCACCACCCAGCATAATGTCCATTCTTAAACAAAACATCAAAATAGCACAAAACACAAGCCCCAAGGGAAAAACATCTTCTGCCAAACTACAGAAGGGATAAGAATGCCTCCCTTGTTTGAAATCGTGGAAGAAGACTGATCAGACGAAAACAAAACAACAACAACAAATAAAATAAAACTAAGCTCCATCTAGACTAGAAGTGGGGCAATTGGTGGGGAAAGGCTCCTGGCTATGGAACCGGAAGGTGGTAGGGTCAGAAGGTCAGACAAGACTTGAGCGGTGAGCAGATGGGAGCGGGGTGTGCCCCAACTTGACAGGTATCAGGTACAGGAAGTCGAGGGACATTCAACAGATATTTAGTTACTCCCTGCTCTGCCTCAGGGATAGTATAAATCAGGCATCCCCCAGAGAATGAGGAAAATACTAGAAACGTGAACCAATCCTGAGTAAGTTGTCAAACCCCAAGGGGGCGGTGGCAGAGGAAGGGCGGCTTGTCTAGGGCTTCCTGAATGACGAAAGGAAGGAAACTTGAGACTATTCTCTCCCAAGGTAGGAGGTAGTGAGACCTACCCGAGAGAAACAGGAAAAGTCGAGTTGGAGAAAGAACCGCTGGAAAACAAACAGTAACAGCGCGTTCTACAGACCAGGCTGTAAGCCACATATGCCGGTTCATGGGAACCACATTGACTCAAGGCGCGCGTCAGGGAAGTGTCTCTGTTTCCAGTGTATTAGCTTGGATATTGAGGAGAGGGTCCTTTCTCTTTTAATTGCACTTCTCCACAGTGGAGTAAGATCCTTCTAACAGTGACCGGAAAGTTTCGATCTTTAAAAAAAAAAAATTGCCCGTGAATAAGATGAAAAGCCGCAATGAAGCAAAAATTCCTAGTAGGTTAGGGCGTCTCTGATGGGCCTTAGTTGAGGCAACCTGGTATAATCCCACACCGTGGTACTCGAATGAAATGGTTGCCTGTGCAGAGAACTGGTTTCCTGGGCCCTAGCAGAGTCTATGCCCATCACGCTGTGTTGTTGTAAGGACAATGTGTCCCGGCCCATCCAGGAGACAGTTTGTATAAATGTATGTCTCTATGGCCCCGAGACTGCATGAATGTGCTCACCGTGCGCACGGAGAAATTAACAGACATTTGGTAGTGTTGCCACAGGCTCCCATCTCTATTTCCAACGAAATAACCGACTGCAGAAAAACAAGATAAAAGGCAGCCGACACCCCTAATAGTCACTGTGGCAGCCGTTCTGTAAAGTGTACTTTTAAATAGGAGGTCTTATAACTGAGCCTGGAAGGGAAATAGGCAAAGATACAGGCTCTGCAGTGATCAGATCTACGTGCACTCGTGTTACATGGGCATAGCGTTTCCACACCATCATGCAACGGACAGTGTTGCACTCTTTTTGGCAGCTGGGCTCTGAAACCCCGCGCAGCGCCGCAAGGTTGCCATAGGGACCAGAGGAAACTTTTCAATGCCTTTTCCGTGGCCCGCGCCAGTAGGGAGCCGCTCTCTCCCGGCGGGGCCCGCGGCGCGCGTCCCGCGGCGGAGGCGGAGC
>NW_004949118.1:613699-629087 GCF_000317375.1 Microtus ochrogaster | reverse complement strand
GCGGCCCCGCCCCCTGCTCGCCCGCTTCTCGCCGGAGCCCGCCCGGGGCGAGCGACCGTCCGCCGAGTGATTGCCGCGCGCGGTGCCGCAGGTAAACGGGCCGGGGACAGCACCGGGGGTTCTCGGGGGCTGCTTCCTCGCTCGCGGCCTCGCCTCGCGTGGGCCACGTAGCCGCTGCAGCGCTTCCTGAGGACGCGCGGGCGTCTGAGGGGACACCCTCCACTACCACCTTAGCAGCGGTCCTCGGGGCCCGGCGCGGCAGGAGGATGGCCGCCGAGGTCGTGTCTGCGCCCCCCCCCCTTGGGCCTGGGGGAGGGGGCACCGGCTCGCGATCGCGGCCATCCCCCTGCCGGGGCTGGCGAGGTGCTGTTATTCCTCCAGGCGGTTGGCTCGCCCGCCGCTGGCTCCTGTAGGCCGTGGACCAGGTTCAGATGTGAGTAGCCTGTAGCCCTCGCCCCTGGGGGCCCTGGAAGGTCCTGATTGGTGTGGGAGCCGCAGCTCCGCGGCCCAGTTTTGAGCGCCGCGGATCCACCCCAGCATAAGAAAATTATTTTCATTCAAATTTAGGATGGCTTTTCTGAGACGTAATTATGCAAAACAAGACTAGGAAGATCGCCCTCGCTTTCAGAAAGTACTGGAACGCTGGATACTTGGAGAGGCTCTGGGATTACTAAACAAGCGGCCACACGTATTTTTAATGCATATCTGAGACTTCAAAAAATTAAAAATTGAAACCGAGTCTCCTGCTTCGGTGCTAAAGCTATTTTGCCCAACAGTAGGGATCCAGGTTAGGTTGTTACTGAATCTCGGCTCACTAATTAACAGTATTTTGCTAATACACGGTCAGTTTTGAAGTCTATTTTGGGATCATTTGCCAGTTATTTAGAGTATGCGATCTGACGTTGATTGTTTTCACTGGCTTAAGACCCAGAAGTGTGGCACAGCCAGCCACCAGGCAGAGGAGGAGACAGGTGTTGTTAGCCCTTGTTGGGCTGCCCTGCCCACAGAGCACGTTCACAGTACCGACTGAGTGGCCACCTGCGGGCCAGACCCAACCGGAATTGAAAAGAACAAAGCTACGTGAGTGTCGGGCGCTGTGGGTGGCTTCTTCTTCCCAATTAAATGAGATCTTGGTTGTGTTTTATCGGACCCAAGGGTCTTCTTGTTGAAGTGGTAGCAGGCATAGCTGTGGGTTGCTAGAAATGTAATGGTTGGTTCCACTTTCGTATTTGGCACAGTTGAGATTCAAGAGAGAAGTCCTGTACTTAGAGACTCTGGGAATGGGAGCCTTTGAAAGCCCCTGAAGGCACCAAGTGCAGTTAAGAAGTGGATAACAGGGTGCCCCGGGCTTTGTTTCCTGTATGGCTGTATGCTTGCTCTCATCACTTGGCATTGTGAATTTTGGTTTATTGATTGGGCTATATCCTGCACTGGGCACAGAATCTCTGCTGTCAAGACTCCAGTAGCTGTTCATTACCAAGTACAGAGGCTGGCTTTTAGAAGAGCTTTGGTGGGGCTGGTTGAACTTAGGAGGCAGCAAGCAGCTTGCCCTCGTAGGTCACTGGGAGCCCGTGGATCTTCCCTAAATGATGAGTTCATCACATTTTCTTGGATGGCATGCCACGGATGGGTAATAGTGGTGCTGCTGCAGGTCAGAGGTGGTCCGAGATTAAGTTAGGCCAATGAACATTACTGTGGACATTTTGTAGTGTTTAAATATTAATATTCAACTTAAATATAGCACAGGTCACTGTGTGAACAGCTCTTCTCTTCAGCGTTGAATGCATAATATACATCAGATCTGAAACATTGAACTGGAATCATTCCTGCCAGGAGGTAGACTGGGCTGCCTAGCAGTCTGTCGACAAGTTTTTAAGTCTTAAGTCTTTGTGTCTTTTAATTTAAATCCTTTGTAGTTACCCCTAGGGACTGTCACTTTTTGTGTCTTTGGGCGTAGGGGCTGTAGGACCTGTACCTACTCTTTTTCGGGTAGGCGATGCTGTAGGAGTATATTTGGAACTTTGCTTTAGCTGTCTCTGCTTCCCTTCCTTGCTAAATTAATACTTTTGACTTAGATGCAGGATCTCTGGACCTATGGCTTGCCTTCATGGTGAAATAGTTTTGTAGTTGGGCCTGTGGTTGCCTGAATTCTATAAAAATTATGTCTCAGTAAACATTGGAAGAGCTTGAAGATACCATGTGGAGTGACTGCTCTCTGGTGGTAACTTGAGGATAATAGTTTTGGGGGACAGTCTTATACAGGTAGCTCAGGCCTTGAACTTTGCATTATATGTTACCATGGTTAATTTTGGGACTTGAACTCAGGGCTTTGTGCATACAAGGCAAGGTCTCTACCAACTGAGCTATATCACAAGTCTCTTGTAATAAAGTATTTAAATAAATTTTCTGATTCGCCTTGCTGACAGTTGATGGCATCTACCTCTCCTGTCATTGCCATAGGTGAATGTGTGCACTTGTGTGCGTGTAAACAGAGAAAGGAGTCAGGTGTTACCTTATGTCATATTCTTTGGGGTTTCTCCTGGAGGTCATGTTTTCAGTTACACTGGTAAGCCCCAAGTCTGTCTCCACTCCCCCGCCTGCCCCCTCCCCCCGTGCTGGGCTAATAGGTGTGTGAGAGACCAGTGGTGCTGGGCTCTGAACCCCGATCTTTATGGTTGTACAGCAAGCTTTTTTAGCTACTGAGCCATCTCCAGCCCCGGCAGTATACTTTAATAACTAAGCACTTTCCACATTTATATGAGGGAAAATGGCTCACTCTTGGGGAGCACATGAAATCAGTAGGGATCTCCCAAACGCTGGTAACAACCTGGATACAGTGGTGAGCTGGCCAGAAGACTGCCCTGCCATTCTCGTTGTTACCCAGTCCTTGCCCCTGTTGTTCACTTATGGCTGGAAGCTTGAGTTGATGCTCTCCTCACAGTCTGGAAGGAGATAGAGGACGGGAGAAAGAAAGGAAGAAAGCCCGTGGAGATTGCCACAGCTGTAATCCCCGCACTCTGTGGTCCTGAGGCAGAAGGAGCACCAGTTCCAGGCTCAGGTAGCCTGGGATGCACAGTGAGACCTTATCTCAAAACAAACCAACGAAGAATGTGTTAGGCGATGAACTGTGTTACCCTGTAACCTTGTGATGTGTCTCAGGGCAACATGAACACGTTTTAATTTGATCATTGATTACAGCTGAGTCTTGTTTTAAACAACCATTTACATTGGCTTATTTGTGTGCCTGTATTCTGGAGCCAGTGTTAATCCACCGTGTGGGTTCCTAGGGACCAAACTCAGGCCGTGGACCTTGCTAGCAAGTGCCTTGCTGAGCCATCTCCCAGGCCTAGAGACCTTTGCCTTGAAAGCCTTTGGATATTAACTTTCAGCGATTTTTTTTAAAACATGTGGACGTAGATGTTAATGATGTCACTATGAAATGAGGAGAGAAAGGATTCTAGCTTGTATAGCCTATCAACACGGTTCTGTTGTCAGCTCCTCCGACCTCCATTTTACCCCTGCACAAAGCCAAGGCAGTATTTGATTGCTAATTCCTTTTGAATTTGGGTCACCGCTGAGAAAGGTGGTGTGGTGGCGGATAACAGCTCTGAGAACAGGAGCTTTTAAAAATTGTTTGCAGGGTGGCACTTTTTCTTACTCTGGAGCTTAGAATTGTGTAGTTTGGTACTTATCTCTCGTGACACACGCTTTGTGAGCTGTCTGGTGTAGGTTTTGTCTCTTGGCTGGGTAGACACTGCCTTCAGAAGAACAGACCTGGTAGGCATTGGCAGCCAGTGGGCCCTGTTCTCACCCAGCCTTTATCCAGTTTCTCCAAAAGCCCTCACTTCTCTAGCAGATTTATTAGCTATAACTGAAGACTAAGTTAAATACCACTGACTATCTCATTTCATGTCACTTGCGTCTTACACCAGATTTCCTTAGCCTCATGTATTGCTTAGCAATATGTGTATTGTCTTGAGTTTTCATTTGTATCAACCAGAAGTGTAGATAAAGTGTTAAGTGGTTTATAAATTCTTAGTTGTTTTCAGCTCCTATCTTTCCTGTTCTAGAATATACAGTGATTCTTAGTTTTCATCTTAGTTCTCTTGAGTTTTTCCTCACCAGATACCAGTGTCCCACCTCCTTGTATTTTTTTCTGCTTCAAGCATTAACCCCTTTCGCACGGGGTGACATCTGTTACTCTGTGCCTGTGCTGCTTCGGGATTTCTCTGGATTCAGCTGTGGATTTTTTGTAGTTGTTAGGGTGAATAACTTGGTCGTCTTAACCTTTCTGACAGTCTGGGTAGGCAAAGCCCCTTTGCCTCTTTTGCTTTCTGTAGACATTGACCTAAAAGGAGAAGTAACATTGAGTCCAAGTTCTGGGGTGTTAGTCCTTGAGGGTCGAGCATAGGCTAGTGAGAAAGTAGGAGACTCAGATTGGTGGCAGGTTGGGCTGACACCTGTGGAGTGGGTGTATGGAGACAGGATCTGTCAACTGCATGTGCTTGAACCTCAGAGGGGATGGACAGGGAGTGCTGGCCGGGAGCAGAGGCACTTGCTGTAACTTCAGTGCCTTGGGGGATTTTTAAGGCTTGAAGTATTCTCTCATTATTTTTGGAGTAATAGTTAAAGTATTTAGTGGGGACCTAAAGAGGCAAGAATTGTAAAGTTTACGGAACATGATTAAAGAGCAGATTCCAACAAGAAGATTAAAAGTATTTGATCTTAGTGGTTACATTAGTCTTTGTTGTTATTGTTGTTGTTTTCGAGACAGGGTTTCTCTATACCTTTGGAGCCTGTCCTAGAACTAGCTCTTATAGTCCAGACTGGCCTTGAATTCACAGAGGTCCGAGTGCTGGCATTAAAGGTGTGCACTACCACCACCCGGCTTACATTAGTCTTCTTTATTAGATAAAGAAAAGGAGCTTCAAGTGGGAAAAGCATCCTTCAGAAGTTTTAAGATTGATCCAGGAAGAGAAAGTAGGTGTGTGGTACCAAGTAGCTTTAGTGGCTGTTTGAATTTTTGCTTTTAGCTATTTCTGAAATGTAACGGAAGGAATAGTTGGCTCAAAAAATAAAAATAAAAAAATTAAAAAAAGAATATTTAAGTACCTGCTTTAAGCCTATAGTACAATAGTTTCTCCCATGTGTCCCAACATGCCTTTTTTTAAAAAAAAAAAATAAAAAGTTAACAAAATTTCAAACAAAAAGTTCATTGATGAGGATGGAAATGAATTGTGATCTGATGATTTCCCGCCATGTCTGTAGTTAATAGGAATTGAAGCTTGGATCGGCGCTCCTTGAGTTGTGCTACATTGTCTCCAGTGGCTGACTGTGTAGACATGTAGTCTTTATGAAATGAAGTGACTGTAAGTCAGGAATGTCTGGGCTCCATGAAGTATCTGTGGAGATCAGCCTTTTGTTTAAAGTGATGGCGTTAGTCTTTATTTTCCTTTTTAAACACACCAAAGTGTCTGTCTACACATTGTTTCTTTAAAATGTCTTGCCCTTGTTTTCAGTGAATAAGAGGCACCTATTTGACATTATAGCCATGCATCCAACTAAATATGAAGGACGACTTAAAAGAAACTGTAATTTACTATTATTTCGG
Organism: Microtus ochrogaster; assembly: GCF_000317375.1. NCBI lineage: Eukaryota > Metazoa > Chordata > Mammalia > Rodentia > Cricetidae > Microtus > Microtus ochrogaster. Next base: position 623,476 of record NW_004949118.1, on the reverse strand, counting down.
GCAAATGCTTATTAGGAAGGATTGATTTTTCAGTTGTAGGATTTTCTAATGGTTCACAGCTTACCTAGTTCATAGTAGCCTACCGCACCGGCATGACCAGAAAGGTAGTACTTCGGAATGTGAGGTTTCAGTATGGTCTGTGCACTAAGCGTAGTCTTCAGGCAGTAGAGATGCCTACTACTTCGTCTCTTCTAAGGCTGTGTCTTGGTGTCTATAAAAACTTGTGATTGCTACTGTAATCTCTTGATTGAGCACCTTCTTTGGGAGTCATTGTGCCAAGAGCTTTATACTGATTATGTCTGAGGAGTCACAACAATCATGCTAGGCAGAGATAATAGCCCTGTTTTCTATGGGAGAATCCTGGAGCTAAGAGGTTTCCGGAAGGCCAGGCAATTCCCCATGGCAGTAGCCACCCTCCTTTGCCCTTGTCTCCTGGCCACACTGCCCGAGGATTTACAATTCGTAAGCATTTATTTGACATCCCTAATCAATTTTAGGAATCTGTTTTTATTTTCATTTGATAGAATAAAGAAACTTGTTAATGCCAGCATTTATAAATGGTAATAGCAAGCACGCGCCTGCTGTGGAACCTTAGGTTTCTCTAAAGCATTTGTGTGTACAATGATTGAGCCAGGGAGAGAAAACAGTGGGGAAAGTAGTGGAGTTGAAGAGGTCGCCATGCCTGCTCGTACCGTTCCGGAACGAGTTGATGTTCCCTGCCTCCCGACCACTGGGCGGAGACTGCGCCAGATGAAAGCTATTTTTCAAGAAATGGGATCTCTAAATTCAAACACAGGAGGTGGGAAGGAGGAAATGGTTGTTGGACTGTTTGAGACAGGCTCTGAGTAGCCACTGTGCTGCTACCTTGAAGTAAGTTTGTCCCTGAGCTGAGGGTATATACTATAGCCCCTTCTTTTCTGGGTTCCCACTGTGCAGGAGAAGTAGTAAAGGTCAGCACTGGATGGAGTGAATCTTTGTTCCATCACGTGGGTACCCGGCTGAGACCTCAATACAGTGGAGCGTGTATTCACACGCTCTGTAAGCAGTCTTGTCTTTAACTGGTACTTCGTCACTGTATCGTTTGCCTTGCTCAGTACCTACATGTGCAGGTAAGGTCCCTGTGGTGGAATTTTACTCCATATAATAGAATAAATGACCTAAGAACCCTTAATAAAAAGAAATATATTCAAAACTATGACTACACTTAAAATGCATTAGCATATATTTATTGTGCAAAATAACTGCTTTCATTATGGCATTTTCTCATGCATTCTTTTGCTACCTAGTTGACTCAGTTGTCTCTTTGGAGAGCTGCTTGGCTAGTTCTGATGAGTAGATGAGGGTATGTGTTAGACCTTATGGTAGTCTATATGGTAGACCATACCTACATAGAAGTCAAGAGGCCAGGAGCAGGCTGAGAACTCCAGCTGGACTAGTGCCGGGGTTGAGAGCCACGGGGCAAGGGGAAGTTGCTTCTTTTGTCTGAGAGTAACTTGCGGTGTAGTTGGGGGAATGAGCTAGTCGTCTTAGATACAAAGCAGTTTTCTAAACTGGGTATCGGGGATCAGGAATGGGGTTCAGTTTAGGAGACTGGAAGTGAAAAGCAAAAGAAATATCTTGGAGAGAGTGCTGTTTATATTTTTTAATGTGCAAGTGTTTATTTGAAGGATTGTTTTGTATTGTAATGTAACCATTTTGTGTGGTTGCATAGAATTTCTTCCTGGACTCTTAACCTTCTTGTGTCAATGTGAGCGTCTCCATGAAGGACTGTCTGCATCAGGCTGGCCTGTGGGGGTGTCTGTGGGGTTGTCTTGGTTGCTTTAATTGGTGTGGGAAGACCCACCCTGAGAGTGGACTCTACATGTCCTAGTGTGAGGCCATGACCTGTGTCAGGGTGACAACTTCTCAATGAAGCTGTCTAATATTTTCTCAATTTCCTCTACTTATATTTTCATAACCAAATATTGTTCAGAACTAAGCGTGTGCAGTGATTTTACTATTTACTACACATGACGTAAATACTCTGGCGTGAACAGTATATGCTGGCTTTCATATCCATCTGCCCGTGGAGTAGCTGTCTTGTCCTGAGTGTCTCTCATCTTTCCTCTGCTGGGGCTCTTGTCCTAATTCTTTGCTCACTTTCTCTCTACTTTTTGGAATTGCTACTTTTGAGAAGTTAACTAGTTTTTTTTTTAAAACTTTGTGTTTTTCTTTTTTCCTTTCTCGCTCCTCCTACTTCATCCTTTTTAAAAATGTTTAACTATTTTTTTCTTTATTACTGAAGTGTCTTGTTTATGACGTGGTGTGTATGCGCCCTCAGACCAGGCAGGGTTAGGAACTAATTGGAACACCTGGGAAATACCTGCCCCACTCCTGTCTTGTTTGTTCTCACACTTGAATAGGAAGCCGGTATGTCACCAGAGTCTGAGGCCAGAGGGCTTGAAAACCAGAGAATCCAGGTGCCTGCTAGTCCCTGAGGCTTCTCCCTTTGTGGAGAATCTTCTGTTGCACTGTCCTCATAAAGTTGAGGTGATTGGCTGGCACTAGGTTCTGTTCCTCTGACTGGGAACATGGGATTCCCGAGGCTGTTGGCATGTTCTATTATGATTGCCTGTGGTGCAGCCCTCAGCGTTGTAGGGATCGCTTCATCCTCTGACTCAGTGTTTTGTGGAGACTTTCCATTTTCAAGGACCTTGACAATTTCAGTTTGTTATTACCATTGTTGAGATGAGGACTGGACAGGAGCTGTCTCACTATGTTCAAGACTAGGTTGGTCTTGAGCTCAGTGGGCTTCCGGGATCTTCATGTCAAGTAGCTGGGCCTGCAGGAGTGCACACACATCTGGCTGACCTCAGCACCTTTAGAGAGCTAGTCAGTCTTTTGTAGGATGCTTCATTGTTAGAGTTTGCCTTGCAGTTTTCTCATGGTAGGATAGGTTATGACTTACTAAGAGGAAGACCGTGGAGAGTAAAGTACCATAATTTGACTTAATAATGACCGTGGCCTTGGTCACCAGGCTGAGGTTATGTTTATCAGATTTTTCTCCACTGAAAACCAAATCTGTATTTTTAAAAGATTTTTTATTTTATGTGTATGTGTATTTTTTCTGCATGTATGTGTGTACACCATGTGTGTGCCTGGTGCCTGTGGAAGTCAGAAGAGGGTGTTGGGTTCCCTGAAACATCATTTTGTCTTGATTATCTGTAAAAGTCTTCTTACTGAGTTAAGGTTAACGACTAGAACTCAGAGCTTAGATTTCCTGTTTTGGAGGACACACTCCGACCCCTGATAGCATCATGGAAGGATGGGTGTGCTGCTGTGAAAGCTTCGCAGGGTGTCTAGTCACAGGAATATTTTACAAGGAAGAGCAGAAAGAAAGCCCTTAGGAAATGATCCTCAGATTTTAACTGGAGATTTTTGTTCAGTCTTGTGTAACTGCTAACATTTCTGCTGATTCTCAGATTTTATCAGCTGAGCATTGCAGTCACCGCGTGCTTCATTCTTGCTTTCTTTCTGAAGTAATTCAAAGGGTGGCCAAATTGAAGAAAACAGCATCAGGGCCTGGTTCTATTTAAGCTTGTCTCTTTTACAGGATAGTCATGTGACCAAAGCTCGTCCCTGTACTTCCCTTGGGTCTTTATTTTCAGGTGGCAGCCTTCCTGGACTTGTGCTTTAAAATACCCTGCCATATGCTTTCTTACTTTGGTCTTTCCAGGGCCTTCACCTAAAGCAGCCTCTCCCCTCCCTCCTCTCTTCTTTCCCCTCCTTCTCTCTCTCCCTCCCTCCCTCCCTCCCTCCCTCATTTCCTTTTTCTAGCTGTCCTAGTATGAGACACTGTTCTTGTTGCCTTCTGTTGGCATAAGAACACAAAAGTGAGTGCAGGTGGCTTGTCCCCCAGGGTTACTGCTTGATCCTAGCCTACAGAGAATGGTGTGTGTGGAACCTGTCAGGGAGTGAAAGACCTTGAAGTTGCTGCATCCCTGGTGCTTCACCAACTTGTTGCTCTTGGACCTGCTGCTCTCTTGTTGAGCCCACCTTTGACAACTTGCTCTTACAGCTCCATCTGGAGGGAGGGGTAGCAGACTTTCCTCTTGGATGCTGGGTTTCTGAGATCAAAAGGCAGAAAAAATTGGAGATATTTGGGAAAAGAAATGAATGTGTATCAAGGGGACATGGAGTTTTGATTGCTTCTGTGCTGTCAACTAAACAAACTGCTGACTCAATGCTTATTGTGCCGTAAGATTACTGTGCTGCTAACAATCCCTGAAGGTCTCTCCCACCTGCTGGAGTCACTAAGTGATGATTGATAGCATGTGTGAAGCCACCGTTTTAGCAGAGCTACCCATGTCTGGATTTTACAGTGGCTGCGTGTCAGGATGCTGTCTCAAAGGGATTGCTATAGCTTTGACCTCACTAGTGTTCCTTTGCATTTGAGTTAGGTTTAGAGAAGTACAAGCCTCCAAAGAAGTATACACATTTATGAAGTATTGCCAGTGACCCTGCTGTGCAAAGATGTGCAGTTTGCTTTTGGGGTTTCTAGCAGGCACAGAGATTTTGATGGCTGAAGGAAAGGCCTTTGGAGAACCAAGTAATACTTGGTGGGGGGAGGCATTGTTCTGTTTGGGGAGATATATGTAAATATGTAGGGGGAGGGCACACTCCTAGGATGTGAGAAAACAACAGTTATTTCTGCATCTTCTCTACCTGTTGAAATGGGGGTATTGATAGCCATTTTACAGATATCATGTAACACTATTAATCTAAACCTCAATTGTATATCAAATTACTTCAGGTTCTTAATATTATTCTTTATTATACATGTAGTGTAAGGAAACTGTTGGTACTATTAATAAAAATGTAACTGTAGAGGAGGATGATTAAAAACACAGCCAAATGTACAAAGGCTTTTGTGGTTTTCGTGTGTGTGTGTGTGTGTCTGTGTGTGTTTGTGTGTGTTAAACCTAGTGCCTTGGGCATGCTAGGCAACCATTCTACCCCAAGTGACATACCTGGCCCATATTTTGCCCATGTTATCACCAGTATATAAATTTCATTTATACTGTCATTCTGGAAAACACCTCTCTAAATTATTTTTTTAATGTCAGTGGTAGAATATATTTTTTACTTTTCAAGTTTTTGGAAATAGCTAAAATCTTATTCACCAGGTCAGTGGTGGCACATGCCTTTAATCCTACCACGCAAAATGTAGAGGCCAAGGCGTCTTTGAGTTTGAGGCCAGTCTGGTCTACAGAGTTAGTTCCAGGACAGCCAATGCTACAAAGAGAGACCCTATCTGGGGCGGGGGGGTGAGGGAGAAGACAGTTAATCATTCATATAAGAGTAATGAATTAATTTTTTGGCTCCTAAGTGTTGTGTATGACTTAATTAAATTGCAGGAGTGCTCTTAGGCATTGATGATCCAGTGGTTTAGCGTGCTGAGTGCTCTTCTCAGAACCACACTGGGTTCCCAGTGCTCCTGTCAGACGGCTCACAAGTACCTGTAACCTCACAGTCCATATGCACATAATGTAAGAATAATAAAAATAAATTTTTGAAAAAGGAAGAATTTTTCCAGTGGCAAAGAGGAACTGATAATGTACTAGATGATGGTTCATTGATTTATCACAATTTTAAGAGCTGACTCAAACACAGCATTCATGTTAAACAGATTTTGCTGAGATGTAAATGTGACTGAAGAGTGTTGCACGACAAGTTGGAAGAAAGGAGTACTCTGGGGAGAGCACCTCAACTGTCTAATACAGGCCTGAGGGAGCCCAGGCTGTTAGTTTCTCCTTTACAGCCGTTTCATATCGCGGTAGGCCTCTTCTGACCCTTTTCAGTCTCATCCTGCCTGTTTGTGGCTGGAATGTGATTGCATCTGTCCTGTTGACGAGGAGGTGAAGAGTGGAGTACAATTGATCGAGCTCGTTGGAATGGGAGAATGATTTGTAAAGCTAAAAGAGACTCAGAGAACTGTTGATGTCAGTGAGAAATTAGATTCAATCATTCATGTGCTTTCTTGTGTTCCCTTCTGAATCGTGAGCTCCCTTATGGCAGGGCTCCAACCTCAACCAACCCCAACAGTTATTGGTTAAGCACTGACTGTGGATAGGTCTTGGGGTTATTCGACGGATAGTTTTGTCCTCCTAGAGGCCAGCCTAGGCTGCCTCATGAATTCTGCCCGGGCTGAATTGTAAAAGCCTGTCTCAAAGCTAACCAACCAACAAAATAAACAGAACTAACTAAATACATGAATGCTGGTGATTCCCAAATGGAGTAGTTGCCAATAGAGGACTTTCAAAGTGATCAGATTTTTTTTTTTTTTTTTTTTTTGATTGTCACAATTTCGGAGAGGGTGCTGCTGACATCTAGTGGTTGGAGGCGAGGGACCCTGTGTGTCTTTTTATTACCAAAGAATTATCTGACCCCATATGCAAAGATTGGAACACCCAAATTTAAATTATTAAAAGCGACAAATCCAATCACTACTCCTATGACCTGGCCTCCATTCCCACTGACCACCCCATCCCACTGTTCTGTTTGTTTGCAGCTGTCTGTGTGGTGTGGCTCAGGACATGCAGGACACAGATAAGAGGCAATCTCACTGATGCTAGCCACCAGTTCTCTTAGGCATGTTGATTATGTGTTTAAAAAAAAAAAAGAAAGAAAGAAAAGATCCGGGAACTCTGAAAAGAAAAAAGCAGACAGATTTTGTATTTTGGATACTCCGACGCTGTAACACTTTCTAGCGTGCAGGGGCCAGGCTTAGAGGCAATGGCCTATAGTAGGAACTGTTTGGTTCGTGAATATTTTATTTCCATATCCACATCTTTGAGTGATAGGCTTGCATGTGTGTATATGTTGTGCTTCTTTATTTTAAGAACTGTTGTTATATATGTAAAGCCAGGTTGAGCATATGTAATGGCTATTCTTTGTTGTTAATTTGACTACTTCTGGACTTAACTAAAACCCTTGTGAGGAATTTTTTTAATTAAATCCTTTGAAGTGGGAAGACTAACTTTTAATCCAGATCTTCTGAGATGAGAAGATCCACCTAATCCAATGAAGAGCAAACTGTGTGGTTGCAAGCAGGGTCTGGAGGTGGTCTGATGTCATCCCCATCTTCTTCACCACTGTAGCTAGCACCAGTACTTTCTCGCTGATAGTACATAGTTATGTTTATCAGTTGTTTGTGCCCTTCACAATTTTTTCTTTTGAGTTCCTTCTGTGTTTACTGTTCAAATGCACTTTGTATCTGAAAGAATCACTATACTCCTTCCCAAGAAACCACAAACCTGAAAGGTTGTTAATGGGATTTCAGGTTCTAAGTTCTTATCTATACTACAGCAGCAATCCATTTCCATAGGTGGAAAAAGGAGGGTGCCTGATACTACTAGTATTTCTTAAATTTTAAAAACTTAATTGTTCGAACATAGTGAAAGAAGTCATAGGAACAAAATTATCAGTCACCAGCTTTTCAGGGAGTCCAGAGATTCTCGAGATGGCAGTGTTGTGGAGAACCATCAGGGAAGGGAAAGTCCTCTCAGGGAGTCCAGGAATGTTTTCTTTGGCCAGCACACTTTAAAAATTATATTTTAAAATTTGACAATGAGACTTGTATCTCAATACTTTTTTTTTTCTTTAGCCAGGACTCACTGTGTGGTCCAGGCTGGCCTAACTCAAGACACTTCAGTCTCTTGAATGGTGGATCATATGCCATCTTCCCTGTTTCTGCAGGACTTCTTGTTTGTGAAATGGGATGACAGCAATACTTAGCATGTCATTCCTGTGCACCGGTGTGCAGACTGAGTTGAGATGAAAGAGCTAAAGGACATTGAAATAAAGTTTTATATAGTAAATAAGCTGTGTGTCTAGGAAAATGCCAAGGACATAGGCCCACAAACACCCCACTCACACCCCTACACTCACACATCCCCCCACACCCCCATACCCTCATGCCCCCCACATACACCGTACATTCCCACGGACATGCACCCCCATACTCCCCACACAATCCTCACACCCTACAACACCCCCTACACATCCACACCTCCCACACCCTACAAGCCCCCCACATCCACACCTCCTACACCCCATACACACACACACTTTGCTTCCCCTGGGTAGAGGCTTTCTTCATTATTTCTGGCTTTATTTTATGGTAGCATTGGCCAGAGACTCTAGCCAGAGAGCATAATTCTGATCCTTAATTGGACTGTGCAGTTTCCCTCTCTTAATGGGCAGACATGCTTGTAGGCTGCAGCCAGGCCACTCTTCAAAAATATCCAGAGAAAGCATGATCAAGACCATTGGTCAAGAAGGATTAGAGTTCAGAGCCATGCATAGTTCAGACTTTCCAAATTGAGGTATGGACATGTAATTTTCTAAGGGTATTCCACACCACAGAAGAAATAATTTATTAACCCTTGAATATAGTAGATGAAAATATTGAGCAATCACTTTTTTATTCACCAATAGACAGCAAAGCAAAATGCAGAATGTGCTTTATTTTGTTTTGGCCAGACTGGGTGTTAAACCCAGGGCCTCATCATGCGTACCACTGAGCTATCTCCTCAACCCTGAATGTGTTCATTTTATATGTAAATGAGGAGTCTTGAAAGAAGTTGTATAGTCTTTAGGAATCATTTTAATACTCCTCCAGGTATCTAATACCTTATCATATAAAGTTTACTCAAACAACAAATACACTAGGAACTAAAAGAGATGACTGCAGAGGTACATAAAGACCAGGGGACCCTCTGGCTTCTGCTTTGTGTTCTTATTACACATTCACAGTTGATGCTGTTCTGTTTAGTTTAGAGATTGAGAGAGAGTATTAGGAAAACACCGAAATTGAGTACCATACAGCTGTTACCTGCTACCCAGGTGACAGATGTTGGCTGACCCTGAGAGTGGTAGCTAGAGGAATTTCTCCATCAGTCTCTTCAGGTTGTTTTAATAGTTTAAATAGGGAGTTGTAACTAATTATAGCTGTATGAAGAAACTGCTTTAGTATCGACGATCTCTTCAGAATAAGGAAATCCTTATTTCAGGTTAGCTGTGGTTCTTTTTTCATGTGAGTCACTTTGTCATGAGTGATCTCGGAGCCATAGAATTATTGAAGTGAAGGTTATGGAATTCTCTCCTTTTTTTTTTTTTTGAGACATGGTGTCAACTGTGTAGGTTAGTCTAACCTCAAATTCAAGGCAGTACTTCTCCAGCTTCATTGTGAACATACGGGCATGCATCACCACATTTGCCTTGGATTTATGGGCCTCTTTGTAATTGCTGTTTAAAAATATTCTCGTGATGATTTTTTACTAATCAAAATACAATATTCTCTAGTTCCTTGTTAATACAAAAGGAAAGGATTGTTGTTCTCCAGTGTGAACACTAGAGGGAGTTCAGTCATTTTTGTTATAAATTGAAAGGAAGACTAGGTTGTAGCCTGAAACAATTTCTGTTGCGTCAACTTAATACAATTTCCTTACCTGAAATTTTATCATTTGAAGTTTCAAATAAATCTTTATTCTTGCTTAAGCACATGACAGCAGTCATGGTGGTGACTGCCTTTAATCCCAGCACTTGGGAAGTAGAGGGGCAGGTGCATCTCTGGTTTATGTAGTGGGTTCCAGGACAGCCAAAACTATATATAGTGAGACCTTGTCTTTAAAATAAAGAAAAAACCCCTGGACCCAGCAATACCACTCTTGGGAGTATACCCAAGAGATGCCCGATCATATGACAGGGGCATTTGTTCAACTATGTTCATAGCAG
>NW_004949118.1:592730-613029 GCF_000317375.1 Microtus ochrogaster | reverse complement strand
GGGAGGAGGCGGAAAATTTTTTTTTCTTTCTTAATAAAAAAAAAATAAAATAAAATAAAGAAAAAGAGGTGGAGGGTGGGGGAAGGAGAGGAAGAAGAAAAAAGCCTTCTAGAGCTAGTTGTCCCATGTACCTCTGGGATTAACAATGTTGTATTTATGCTACCTAGCATCATATATCGCCTGTGGAATCGGAACAGGATTCTGATTCTCTGGACAGTGTTTTAAACTTTGTTTCTTTGAAAAATTAAGTTTTAGGTGCTGGAGAGATGGCTCAGTGGCTGCTCTTCCAAAGGTCCCAAGTTCAATTCCCAGCACCCACATGGTGGCTCACGGCCATCTATAATGAGATCTGGTGCCCTCCTCTGGTCTAAAGGCAGGCATACAGGCAAAACACTGTATACATAATTAATAAATCTTTGAAAAAAGGTCTTAGAGGCTTTCTTCCTGTCCCCTCCTCCCACCCTTTCCGCGGAGACAGTCTCATTTTATAGCACAGACTATTGTTGAACTTGCTGTGTAGCCCAGATTCACCTCCTTCCTGAGTCAACCTCTTGAGTGCTGGGGTTGCAGGTAGGCACCACCACATCCTGCGCCCCACTTTTTTTGTTTTGAAAATCACTAAAGAGCTAACATAGTAGCATTTCCCTATAGTCCCGGCCTGGGCAAACTAAGGATACCAGTTCCAGGAAGTAAAAATTCATAAAAATGCTGTGCAAAAGGAAAGTTCTCAGGATTCAGCTGTTTGTGTTTTAAATGGGGGAGTGGAGGAGAGGAATCTCCTTTAGCCCAGGCTGGCCTCACAACTCCCTATGTTCCTGAGGATGGCGCTGGACTTCCTGATCTCCTTCCCTTCATCTGTGTTGAGAGAACAGGCATGCACCATCCCACCTGCTTTATTTGACTGCTTGCTGGGGATTGAACCCAGGGTTTCCTAAGAGTTAGGTAAGCACTCCTACCAAACTGATGGAAAGTGTCACCAGGTCAGTCTTGGGGAAAACTGTAGGTGTGTGTGCCAGTGGTGTCATAGCTTATCTCTGTTGGGTCCAAGGTACATGTTCCTTTGCAGCCAGGACAGTCTGTGAGTTATTCATCAAAACAGTGACACACAGTACTGAGGTGGGCCGGAAAGCCAGCGGCTGCTCTGTTATGAAAGGGGACTTGTGAGGTGAACCTTGCCCAGACAGAGTTGTTACACCCACGGCCATTGCCCTGTGGACTCTCCCTGCTCTTCATCTGTTGAGCTTCACCCCCGTGTCAGGTCAGCTGCTCTCCTCCGCCCCTAGCACATCCTCTCTGGCTCTCAGCTTGGCAGTCGAAACAAACAAAACCAAACAACTGGAGAAACGGAGGGAGTCATGTTCTGTACCTATGCCTTGAGTGAGTGACGTCTGCATAATTGCTTGACCTCTTTCAGGGCCTTAGCTTCCTCGTATTTAGAATAGATGGTTTTTCTCTTTTCCATCTCACACCACCTTCTGCTTTTCTGCTTTCTTTCTACATATTTTCTTACCCATATCTTATTTCCTCTGCCTCTGACTTTTCATCACCTTAGGTGATTTCTCCTTAATCCCCCTGTTCTGTTTTGCCCCATTCTTCTCCCTTATTTCTTCCTCGTCTCAGAGTGAGGTTTTATTTCTCCTATCTGATGCTAGGGCCCTGGAGCTGCTGCCCATTGTGGAGGAAGAGATTGGAATTTTTCACATGCCATAACATTCCGGCCATCAAAACTCTTGTCACTTTTCTTGTGAAGGAAGGAAGTTGTGTACTGATGTACAATTAAATGGCAGGTGAATGCGGACGTATTGTCCTGACAGCAGCTGGGGAATGAATTGAATATACGATGGGCTTTCCTATTTCTCATGTTGGTGAGATTGCTTTTTCATGTTTTCTTTTGTGGGCAGAGTAGCACGGTAGATACATGAAGGTCAGAGGACGGTTGATGGGAGTTATGTTTAACTTTGACCATGTGAGTTCTGGGGATGGAACTCAAGTTGTCGGGCTTAGTAAGTAAGTGCCGTTACCCACTGAGCCACCTCCATCTCTTAACCTTTTATTTACTGTAGCTTCATGGTATGGATCTTGGTGGAGTATCGCTGTAGTTAGCATTTCCATCCCTTTCTTGGTCAAAATTTTTGTTTTAGTTGAAGTTTTAAGGTAAAAGGAAAGGCTTAATAATGTAATACGCTCATTAAATGTATGTGTATCCGCTAGTTGATTAGTTAAATACTTGCATAGGATTCCTAGAAATCCTATCATGTTAGATAAAATTTATTTCCTTCCTCTCATAATTGTCTTACAGCCCTAAAAACCAGTGGCATACAACAGAAATTGAATGTGAGCTATATATGTAATTTTAAATTTTCTGTGAGTCCCATTATACAAAGAAGTAGCGGGTCTGGAGAGATGGCTCTTTGTGTAAGAGGGAGCCTGCTGCACAAACACCAGGACCTGAGAGTTTGGGTCCCAGCACACTCACACAAAAGCTGTATGTACATATCTGTAGTACTAGCACTGCAGGAGGACCACTGGAGCTTAGTGTCAGACTAACTCTAAGTTCAGCGAGAGACCATGCCTCAAAGAAAGAAGGAAGAGCAGAGTAATACAGCAGGATACCTTACTTAGTCTGTTTCATTTGTGCACATCTAAGCATGTGCACCTGATTACATGATGTAGAAAAATCCACAGAATCAATAAAAATACTCCATGCAGAATATGGACTGTCGTTTCAATACACATGCACCACAATTTTTCACCACCTTTTTTTTAATACCAAATCTTTCAAATCTAGTGGCTACCTTCACTCCTAGTTTATTATAGCACTTAGTACTCACCTGTTTGCAAACTTAGTAGGCATATGTGGCAGGAGGCTATTTATAATAAAATCCAGAGTCTTAGAAAATGGCTTTAATAAAATGTTTTAACTTAAAAATCAAGTATATGTTATACGTGTGTCTGTCTATGTTATGTGTTTTAGGGTTTTAGAAAAGTTTGAATGAGGTTACTTTGTAGTGACATCCTGAGAGCTGGCCAGGGAATACTAGAATTTAAATATTGCTTTGTCGTACTGTTGAAGTCTAGTTTTTGTTATTTATAGAGTGCCAAGCCAGGGCATCTTCCAGATTTGTGAGAAAGACTGGGTCATGCCAGTACAGTGGAATAAAACTACTTAGTAGCTGGACTGTAGAAGTCTGGCTGAGCGGGAGACACAGTGATGCCATCCAAGCAGATGTGCATCATTTCCTTACATGACTGCACGAGTGTTTTCTTCCCTGGGTAGCTGTTTTTATTTCTACAGATGAAGATGTGATTGGCTTAGGGAATCATTAACTCAATCCCTGTTCTGTGTGACGGAAGCTGTAGTTGACTGTCTTGCGATTGGGCAGGACTTGGTACCTATCAGTGTAAACACATGGCACAGCCTGCCCCATGCCCCTGCTTATCTTCTTTGGAGAGATGGGGCTGAGGCATTTTGAGCAAATCTCATTGGTAAAGTAGTGTGTGCATTGCTTTTTTTTTTTAAAGACCTGTTTGCTTTCAGTTTTAACTACACCCCTGTCTGCAACAGTTAGCACTTGATGGTCTACAGAATAACTCTGTTTGTTGGTGCCTTCAGCTCTGTGGGGCCATGCTTGATAAGCCTCTTCAGTTTTAAGATGTTTTACTTAGAAGATAACAGTGAAGATGAGAAGGCTCAGGAAAGCTCATTCAGTAAAACCGCAGCTGTTTATCGTGACAAGGCCCCTCCTGGCATTCTGGTGAGTTCCATTCACCCATGCCTCCATTGCCTTGCTTGAAGCTGAATCTGGGTAGTCCTGAGAAGGACAGGACCCACTAAGTGAAAGTGGTGGCTACTCCTTGTTTGGAAGATATGCTGCCATGGTAATGTTGTGTCTTTAAAGTGTTCTGTAGCACAGAGTGCTTGGCCGCCCACTCTCCCTCTTGCCTTTATGCTATCCTTATTCTGTTTCTTGGTGTTCAGTAACTTCCTGTCTAGAGAAGAATGTGGTTGCTTTAAACTGAGAACTCGCTTACAGCTAGATTTCAAAGACATGTATTGAGCTCTGTTCTTGCACCTTAGGGTGGTAATTGAGGGACTAGAAGTCACTTCAGTGTCCTGGTCAAAACTCCTGTAGGCTAAGCTACTGTTTGAAACTGGCTTTTGTTTGGGTATGTGATACACAAGAGTGACTGTAGGCTTTCCCTCTTGTGACTATAAACAAACAAAAAATGCTGAAGGGGGAGGTAAGTTTGAATGTTTTTAATCTAGTTTTCTCTTGCTACAAGGTACAAACTCGAACACAGCTTGTAAAGTTGAGTTCTAAAAGAGTCTGCTTTAAGGAAATAGTTAGGTGATATGAAGCTAATATCATTTAACTCTGCCCATGGAGCCTTAGAAAGTGATGCATTTAAATGCTCATTTTTAGTTTATTGAATTATTTTGGTTTTGTTTTGCACCTGGATCCTAGTATATAGCTCAGGCAGGCCAACTGTTCCATAGATTGTCCTTGAACTTACCATCTTCCTGCTTTAGCTCTTCTGAGTACCATGAAGTCCGGCTTAAATCCTTATTTTTTTTTTTTTTTTAATTTTTCGAGACAGGGTTTCTCTAGCTTTGGTGCCTGTCCTGGAACTAGCTCTTGTAGACCAGGCTGGCCTTGAACTCCCAGAGATCCGCCTGCCTCTGCCTCCCTCTGCCTCCCAAGTGCTGGGATTAAAGGCATGCGCCACCACCACCCAGCTTAAATCCTTATTTTAAAGTGAAGCCGGGGCTAGCTAATTTTAGATTCAGGTACTCGGAAGCTCCAAATGAAGGTATTGATGTTGCCTTGTGTCTTCTCATTTAATTTAAATTATCTTGATTTCTTTTTTAAAAAAGCATATGTAGCATGAAGTCAACAAAACAAAAAACAGATTACTTCTGAAATCTGTTAACCTAGTTGATTTTAGTGTTAAAAGTCTATAAGAATGTTTGTGTCCCGTTAGGGGTTTTACTGTGTGATACTTGCTTCTGGATCTGAGATCACTGGTATCCGTATGCAGATGTTTCACTTGCTTGTAACAGCATTATTTGAATATGAATACAAGTCAGATGCTACTGTGGGGGACAACTTTATTTTGAACTCTCTGTTGTAATATAAAGGATACATGCATATGAATTTGTGCACATTAGTCTTAAACATCAGAGGAAAGAATGTGACCAGACTTAATTCTCGGTGAAGTATTTCTAAAAATCACTTAACCAGCACACAGACCTGACTGTATTGCAGTACAAGTTCTTAGACATCTTGCGGCTGGTATGTTTCAAAGGGAAATCAAAGGTGTTTGCTTAGGCTGCATTTTCTTAATAGTCCCCTTTGCTATTGATGTTCCCTGAGTCACCACCCCACCCCAAGAGAATTTTCTTAATGGCCAGTTGCTGGCATACTAGATTTGGTATCTGCTTGGTAAGCTATAATGATTATCTAGGAGTTTGACTTTCGTATGAACCTGGGTGTGTGCAGTAAAGAATCCTGGCTTTTAAACTAACCAGAGCTCTAAGTGTTGAACCAGGCATATGAATGGATGGATAATAAGACAAGAAGTCCCCCTTTCCTGGCTACCGGACTACTGAGGAAGTGGGTTTGGAGTTCCATTTTATAAGTGTGGTCTTTGCGTGCTCTCTCCCCCAGCCAGTCCTGTGATGAGCTGAGGTTTCTCCACCTCAACCCCTTCTGTTTTAGAACTAGTGCTAGGTATTTGCTAGCCCAGCAGAGGTCCTTGCACCTGAGAGACTATTTGAGAATACTTACCTAAAGTGTGCCGTGACAAAACCTCAGGCTGCTAGCCTGGTCTTGAAAGAATTGGACACAACTCTCCGAAGGGTCCAAAGTTAAAATATCACCCTTTTAGGAAGGCATTTACTTTTCAGTGTTTACGTATTCTAGCATAATTCTACTATGTTACAAAATCTACAAAGTTCTGGAAAAGGAAACTATAGGCTTACATAGAGTTTCTGTGTGTGATATTGCATTTTACCTAATTGAAAACAGGGCAGATTTTGTTATTTTTCATTGTTTCATATCTTATTCTAGAACATTTCTTTCCCTCTTTCTTGAATCCAGTTTTGTACTTCAGAGGCATTATCTAAATTTCTTATGTAACATCCTGGCCAAAGTTTTTTTTTTTTCTTCCAAAAAATGGTAAAGCAGTCCTGCTGATGTTATTTTTTTTAAGAGTAACATCTTAGCTCTAATGAAGTCTGGAAGGGAGCTTACCTAGAATCTGGTATCAAGTATGGTGTGCAGAAGCAGAAGATGGTGAGTTTGAGGCCAGCCTGGGATACCTGCTGAAACTGTCTCAAAATGAAAAACAAACAAAAAAGAGATAAAGAAAAAAAAAATCACCTAAAATTACCCCTGGGCAAACCTGAAGAGAGAGTTGTGTAACCTCAGAACTGTTATCACCTGCAGAGATTGACCTGAAGGGTCAAAGGGCACAAAAGAATGGGATTGAAAAAGCCATCAGCCATTTATACTCTCACATGCTAACGAAGCATGGCCCATGGCCACTACAGACTGACATTATACGGGAAGAAAGCTTCTCTTTAAGGACAGTGAAGCAGGAAGTGTCCCCTTCAACTTTGGGAACTGTAACTGCCTCTGATCCTCAACTTGAAATCCTGTGACATTTCCGAGTCACATGAAGAGTGCACAGTGCTGTCCCTGTAATGGGGTTGTATTTGGCCCTAGGGCCTCCTCAAGCATTCCTGATGAGCAGCCAGAGCCAGAACCCTCAGCGTGGGATCCCTGCTGAGTTCTGCTGCACTTTCCTTTGCTTACATGCATAAATGGGTTTATCAAACAGAAACAGTAGGGAGTCTGAGAACTAGTTTTTGTTTTGTTCTTAGCACAAAAAAGTACATTTTCTGTTTCAGAAGCCCCTGTCTGGTTGCCACATCTCCTCAGTCTCTTCCAGCCTTCCTTCTCTCCAGTTTGCATAGACTCTTGTTCAGTGAGCGCTGATCAGACATGCTGTTTGGGGTCGGCACACAGTTAGATTGGGGGCACACGTTTTTGACAGAAATACCGCAGAAGTGATTAATCTTTTTAGTGAGTTATCTCTTGATTATTTGATGGTAGTGTCTGCAGAGCCCTGCACTATAAAACAGTTGTCTTCCTTTATGTAAAGTGTGGCTTGGGGACGATACTCAGAGAATGTTCAGGTGTTCTGCTTCCCTTAAACTTGTTTTTAAAATACAACCAGGTTGCCCAAACAAATAACAAACTCAGAATTTCACCAAAACCAGTTGAGTTTTAGTTTTAAGTGTTGCTTTCTTTCTAAAGCAGACACCGTTCTGTCAGACTTACTGATAATACAATCCCGAGCTCTTGAGAATGTCACTGAACTTTGGGCCTGCAAGTGTTCTAGCTGCCTTGTTAGTGGAAGTGTTATATACTTGTTAAACCCCATTGGTAATTCATGTAGCTCGTTGCTATCTGAGCTTTCTCAGGCTCCCATCAGATTCAGGGGAAGGGCTATCAACCCACAGAATTCACAGTTTACACTTTCTCAGCGTCAGCTTCACTTAGCTGTAGTATTTAAGGCTCTTTTTAAGGGGATGAGAGAGGGTGAGAAAATGAAGACAGGAAGATAAATGAGATTGAATGTATCGTTTCCTGGGCCTACAGCCTACATGAATGTTAGTCTGTACCTAGGCTGAGACTGTATTTTGACCATAAAAGAATCGTATTGATTCTTGACTTAAAGGTCAGGGCATAAATAGAATTTCCAATAGAGAAGGATGTTTCAAAAGAAATTGTAAATTATACTACCAGCATATTTGGTAGTTATCCCTGAAGTAGAGGATATGGGTGTAGAAATAGCTTACTAAAACTGGGTGACTTTATGTGAAAGCCAAGGATTGGACTTCTGTGTTTATCTTGGAGATCTTATGGTTATCAATGACCACTACAAAAATAGGTTAGTTGTACAATTATCATATTGTAGTAGAAGATTTAAGATAGGGTGCCAAGGAAGAAAGTTGAGAACTTGTGCCTTGAAACATATATTTCTGTCTGGCAGTGGTGGCACACACCTTCAATCCCAGCACATGGGAGGCAGAGGCAGGTGGATCTCTGAGTTTGAGGCCCACATGATCTACAGAGTGAGTTTCAGGACAGCCAGGGCTATACACACACAAAAAGCGTGTGTTGAAAAACAAAGCACACACAAACAAATAAACCTTATATTTCTGATCATAACATTATATCTAAGCCTACTGGTAATAAAAGGCCTGTCTTTTAATATGTGCTACCATGTGGAGAATCTTCATGGCCTTTTGAGATTTCTTCCCACACATATCTCAGTAAGTTCTTAGATGAAGTGAAAAGATAGTGAATGACATGTCAGGACACTTGACTGGACCTGTTTCTCTGTAGCTGCTTTTCTTCAGGTAGGATGCCTATCCTCTGTGGGCCCTGGTTTTCATACCTAATACAGTCCATGACATAACGCCTTGTCTGATGGTGAGAGTAAAATACTCATTTGGGTCATATGTGATTTGTCATAGATGTACATGAAGTATGTATGACTTGTGAGTAAATGAAGAATTTGCACTTTGACCATTAGGTGCACATCTCGCATAGGAACATGAAGTACAGTTAAACAAGTAAACTCATTTTGAACATAATTTGAGAAGAGATTTCTTTAATAAGAAACTCCCCTGAGATTTTAAGATACTGGCCTACTTTGGGCATGGTCTCATGAACTATAAATGAATGAACTATAAATAAAAGCATGCGCGGACCCCTTGGCTCCTGGATTTGGTTCCAGTTCCCTGCTCACACAGGGGACTGCTGATCACTGCTTTTTATGTGAGTCCACCCCTAAGTAAATAAACCTTTATTATACTCCATTCTGGGCTAGTGTGGGACTATTTTACTATAAATTGCAACAGAGCACTTTAAGGAAATCTGAACAGTTGCTACAAAAAGTTGTTTTCACACCTACTTCTAAGCAGCGCAGTCCCACTCCTGTGTAACCAAATAAAATTCTTTACACAAATATTTGTGTTGGCTTTACCTTGTAATTGTCAAGAACAGGGACACACAGGGAAAAAGGATAAACTAGAGTATAGTCACACCACAGAACAATATGTAATAGGAACAGACAGCTAGCTGAGCACGCCTTTAATCCAGCACTCCAGAGGCAGAGGCAGAGGCAGAGGCAGATGCAGATGGAGCTCTCCTGTGAGTTCTGGGCTAGCCAGTTCTACACAGTAAGTTTGAGGGCAGCCAAGACTACAAAGTGAGATTCTGTCTCTGAAAAAAACAATAAAATAAAACCCACAACAATAAACTACTAATGCATATAACACTGTTAAAAAAATTTTAGGTGCATTGTGCTAAATACAAGAAATCACTACATATTTCATGATTCTATTTGTGTATTTTTCAGGAAAAGACAAGACTGAGGACAGAAAACATGCTGGGAAGTTGGAGGAGGAGGGCTTACCACAGAGGGGCATAGGGGACTTAGAGGAGACAGCAATCTGATTGTTCTATATCTTGATTACTATGATTATATAAGTGCTTACTTAAAATACACAGTATCCCAACATCCACGTAACACCTGACACGCTCTTCTGGCCTCTGCACACCTCCATACAGACACTTATACACATATAAACAAATATTACAAAAGAATGAATTTTATTACATGTAAAGTTTATTTTGAATAGTCCCAAGTACAGATGTTTAAAATCTTAAAATTATGTTTCAAAACAGATTCAATATAAACATTTAGCTAAAATTTTTCTTAAGCAGATAATCATACCATTGGCCGATTTAATAATAATTTGATAATAATAGCTTTCAAAATCTTAAAAATCCATTACATATCCTAGTAATTTTACTTCTGTTTTGTTTTGTTTTTCAAGACAGCATTTCCAAGTAGCTATGGAGCCATTTCTGGAACTTGCTCTATAGACCGTGCTGGTCTCAAACTCACAGAGATCCGGTTGCCTCTGCCTCCTGAGTGCTGGGATTAAAGGCGTACGCCACTGCCACCTGGTATGTAATTTTATTTCTTACATTTCTCCTTATTATTAGTCAAGTTAGATGTTCTCTGTAACAGCATTGGTAACCTGTTATAGTGGACGTGAAGACCAGGAGTATTTAAGTTGAGAGATTTGAACTAAATTATAAGACATTGTTCTGCAGGTGGAAATGAGAAAAATGGAGTGAAAATATAGGTAGGGACATAATTTAATTCTATGGAGCCACAATAGCATCAAACGGGAATGGGGAGAAAAGGGATGCAAATGCCCCCATGACCCACGCGTCCTCAGCAGAGCCGGTTTCATGATCTTGTCCCCCATGACCCACGCGTCCTCAGCAGAGCCGGTTTCATGATCTTGTCCCCCATGCTCTTTTACTCCCCACTCCCTTCTTCCTCTCTTTGCTCTTTTGGTCTTTGACTTTAATTTTTTATTATTTTTATTTGTATATTGTGTGTACAGTGCTTACAGACAAGAAAAGGATGTTGGATCCCTAGAGCTGGCGTTAGAGGCAGTTGTGAGTCACCTGATAGGGTTCTGGCAGCTGAACTCATGTCCGTCAGAAAAGCAGAAAATCCTTTAGCCACGGAGCCTTTCTCTGACCCCATCTTTTGTTATTTTTGAGGCAGGGTCTCGTGGAGCCCATGCTAGCCTAGAACTCACTATGTGACTCTGATTTCAAACTCCTGATCCATCTGCCTCCAGCTCCCAAGTGCTAGGTATATGATAGGTATTTGCCCCAGTGCCTGGTCTACTGTGTTCTTAAGATAGACACAGTCTGTTATGAATATGCTTTCCTACTTGATCCCATTTCTTCCTTATTTAGGAGGTCTGAAACAAGGATTTGCTCTTTTTATAAAATAGCAGATGGAGAGGAAAACTGGTATTGGATTTTGAAAAATTGACCTGAAAGTTATTGGACAAGTGACAAGGTGAAGAGATAAAAGTTGAGGGTTTTTGAAGGTGAAACCAGTGATCTTTTGTGGTTTGTTTTTTACCTGCTGAGAAGCTGAAGCAAACCGTAGGGCCACTACTGGGGAAAGAATATGCATTGCTATAGTGGCAAAGTATTTTTTCCTCTTTGTGAGCCTTACTGTCTTACTGTTCTATTGCTGTAAAGAGACACCATGACCAAGGCAACTCTTACAAGAGAAAGCATATAATTGGGGGCAGCTTACATTTTCAGGGGTTTAGTTCATTATCATCATAGCAGGGAGCATGGTGGCGTGCACAGACATGGTGCTGGAGAAGGAGCTGAGAGTTCTACATCCAGATCCTCAGGCAGCAGGAAGAGAGGAACACTGGGCCTGGCTTGGGCTTTTGAAACTCAGAGACTCACCCCCAGTGACACACTTCTTCCAACAAGGTCACACTTGCTCCAGCAAGTCCAGACCTCTTAATCCTTCAGGTAGTCCCACTCCCTAGTGACCAAGCATTGGAATTTATGAGCCTGTGGGGGCATTTTACTCAAACCACCGCTCTTACTCAACTGAACCTAGCTAATTTATTTTATAGATAGTGAAAGTGGTCAGTATAGAAGAGAGACCTCAGGAGTAATGTTTCTACTCCCTTAAGGAAATGCATTGTAGTGAGTGTTATGTTGCACACTGTAATCTCATCACTCAAGGCTGCAGCAGAAGAATCCCAAATTAAGTTATACCATAAACCTTGTCAATATAAGCCCTACCTTTCCAAAGAAAAGAACATGTAGAAAATATGCTTTGATGGAACCATAGTTTATCAATTTGCCTAAGGCCCTCTGTCTTCTCGTTAAAAGAAAAAAGAAAAAGAAAAAACACAGACTGGTAGCTATCTCAGTGGTAGATTGCTTGTCTAGCATATGAAGGCTTCAATTTCCAATACAACTTTTTAAAGTAGGCAGCACCTCTGCTAGTTGCAATTGAGCTGTTTGCATGTTAGTTTTACCAGTTGGTTTTTGAAGGGAATATAACAGAGGCCTGGGCTTTTGAAACCTCGGCTATAACAGTGTGGGCATGTGCATATCCTTGGCAGACTTTAGAATCGGACTCCAAACAGTCCAGGCGAATAGAAATTTAGGAGAGATGCTGAGAGGGCAAAAAGTTGCACAGATCTTTTAAGCGCGCCTCTAGCTGGCTAAAGCCTGGTCTCCCAGGAGGTGTGCTTGGAGCCCCAGACACCAGCTCAAGGATTCTAAAGCTCCCCCTGAGAAAGGCACAGAACAGTGCCTAAGGCTGTACATGTTGTTGTTAGTTTTATGACAGACTAATTGCAGAAGCAGCAAAGATTAGCAGAGACTCTTGGCATTCACATGGGGCTGACTCCCTAACCTGGTTTACCTTCTTAGTCATTAAGTGCTTTTGTGATTGAAGGGAAGTTCTATTTTAGAAAACGGCCGGAATGGTGAGAATTTTGATCATGTATAGTAATTCTTTAAATTAGTAGTATAAATGGTAAGAATTTTGATCAGGTATAGTAATTCTTTAAGTTAAACCTTAACAGGAAGTTCCCAGCCACATCTGCCCCTTTTTTGCCCATCTAATCAGATTGGGTCACTCATCGATGCTTACTGCATCCCAGCTATGTGCTGGATGGTTTCCTGTCTCCATCTAGTTGGGTCATAATCCTTTCCCTTAGCATCTGCCCTGAGCCAGCTCTCATAGGTTCTAGTCTCTGTGGATATATCCAGTCTACATTAGAGCTGTTCCATCTTCTGGCCGTTTTTTGTTTGATGGTTTGTTTTGTTTTGCTTTGTTGTTGTTTTAAAGGCAGAGCATCATGTAGCCCATGCTGGCCTGAAACTCACCATGTTTCCCAAGAATAGCGTAGAACTCTTGATCTTCTCGCCCCTCCCTCCAGAGTTCTGAGATTATAGGTGTGTGTCGGCATGTCTCCTGCTTTACGTTGCCGTGGCTTCTCTCTTCCGAGTCATCCTCCGAGACGATCTGCTGCCATCACCCAGATCACCCAGCACCCTTGGAATTAAATTGTCCTGGATCTGAGGTCATGTGCCATCCCACTTTTGCCTTTCAAACTCTATTTGTTTGTCACATGCTATTGTCTCTACCTGCCAGAACCTCCTCTTTTCCCACTCATTTAGCCCCTTAGATTTATTTCCACACCTAGAACAAAGTTTGGATTTATTTCTTGGGTTTTTCTTTTTTCATCCTGAAATCTTTTTTCACTCTGTCAAGCAGATATTTTTTTTTCTCTTTTCTAAGCTTCTTAAAAGTCAGTGCACGCCCTTAATCCCAGCACTCCAGGAGGCAGAGGCAGGTATCTCTGGGAGTTCAAGGCCAGCCTGCTCTACAAGTGCAAGTTCCAGGACAGCTAGGACTGTCACACAGAGAAACCCTGTCTCAAAAACAAACAAACAAACAAACAAAGTCAGTGAAGGGGAGGGAGTGTGACTCAGTGCAGGCCTTACCATCTAATGCTCAGGGGGGGGGAGTGTGACTCAGTGCAGACAGAGCCTTACCATCTAATGCTCATGGGGGGGGGGGAGTGTGACTCAGTGCAGGCCTTACCATCTAATGCTCATGGGGGGAGGTATGACTCACTGCAGACAGAGCCTTACCTTCTAATGCTCATTTACATGGTTTGATACAGACCACTACAGCAACATCACAGGATGTTCTGTAAGCTGAGACACTGTGTGTCCTGTTCTCTTGGGGGATCCAGGCCTACTCTGTGGGGGGAGGGGTTCTCTTTGAATCTTAAGGCCTTGACATGAAGGGGGTGCTCAGGTTTTTGACTGAATAAAAATTAGCTTTTTCCAGGAACAGGCTGGTAGAGCAGGTGTTTAGTTAACAACTATAAATCTCATGTGTTTCTTAAAGGAATTACAGTTGCTGTCCACAATAGTTTCTAAGTTAAACCTGCAAGGGTTTACATAGAAGGACTTGTCCTGGGTACGGCTTCTTTTAGACTTCCTTTCCATTGTGAGAAAACGGCTGGTCTTGGGAACTTTGTGTTCAGGAAGTTACTGGAAGACACTGGCTTTAACTTAGATGCTGTGCACAGGGAATACATGTTTCCTATAGCAAGAGAGCCCCACTCAGCCACACTATGCTATGCAGGCAGAATAAGAGGGCCTGGGAGCGCTTGAGGGTTTGAGAGCAGCAGATTTTACGTGTGCAACCTGTATTTCTTGTGCAATATTGCTTCCAGATTAAATGATCTTCATGGACATCTGTTCTGTGGTGCTCCTTGTGGTAGGGCGGTGGGGTGGTGGTAAACTAGACTTGGATCATCCTTGGGCTATTCCTTTTTCTTGTTTTATAAAATAATGAAAATTGAAGAAATAAACTAGCAGTTATTGTGGGGACTAAACGGCAGTGCAAAATGAGGCCCTTATTTGGAGGCAGCTTCTCAGGAGGCCAGATGCTCTGTCAAGCTCTCTGCTATCTGTGGTGCTGCTTGCTGTTGACTCAGCCTGCGCTCGCTCCTTTCTGTTCAGTTTGTCACCTCGTTCCTCCTTTGCTATCCTTGCCGTACCAGCTGCTTATACTCTACACATTTTATGCAACTCAAGTCAGGTCCCTACAAGACGTGGGCAAGTCCCTGGAGTTTGATTTCGCTGCCAGTTCTGGAAAGGGCAGAGAGGAACTTGCAGCAGATGACTCTCTGGGCACCCTTGCCACTGCTCCCTTTTATTATCAAATTCATAGCTTATTCTCACCTTTATGTTATCCTAGGTTGGAGAAAAACTGCCAGGATTTAATGTTACAGCTCTGAAGGGAAAGGGATCTTGGCAGTCAGAAGCCAAGGATGACCTTCAGCTTGGAAGGGAACAGTATCCTAACAGCACTGTTGCTGTGGGGGACAGTTTCCCTAATGCACAGGTAGCAACTCTGCCCCAGCAGGGGAGGCTTCCCCCGTGAGGTCGTCACAGTTCTGCACTGCTCTGCTGTGGGGAAGTATCACCCACCGCTCTGCTCTGCTGTGGGGAAGTGTCACCCACCACTCCGCTCTGCTCCAGGAGACTGGCTGCCCTGCCAGAGCAGAAAAAGGCAACCCCAAACTGAACAGGTACAGGGCTAATATAGGCTTTCATAGGGGTGAAACTTTCTATGGTGGAGATTTTCAGAGTGGGGATTAGTAGGATTTCAGTTCCTGAGCTTGAGACAAGCTCAGAGATTGGTTGGATTTCATGCCCAGGAATCGGTTGATTTTTGTGCTCTGGGATTGATTGGTTAGGGGCAAGGTGTGTTCTTTGGCCCTGGTCTTGGGGCCACAGTTTTCTTTGACTGGCCCCTTTTATCCTACAAGGTTAACTCAGCCCTTAGGAACACGGTTTGGGACCCTGAGCTGAGGTGGAACTGGTTTTAGTGAACAGTAGTAGGGCGCAAACTTGTCTCTGTTTCGCTCACAAAATACAATGATGCTGCCCTTGCAAACCCATGTCCTATTTTTAAAGATTGAATGAGGTGTGTTTGATCTTAAAAAGTACTAAGTAGTCATCAAACAATATGTCTTCTTGGGCAGTCCTACTAATCTATGATTCAGGTTGTTACTGAACCCTTGTGTCTTGATTGTCATAGAAGTGAGAGCAGACTGAGTCATTTTTTAATGAGTAGGGGTGCACAGCCAGAATGATAAGTGAGATGTAGTTGTGACTGCTCAGAAAACCCCCTGAGATGTGTAGAAGGAGCAGCAGGCTGTGTTCCTGGCACCCAGCTGCCCGCATGGCTAGCTTTACACCCGAAATAACACACAAATTGTATTCTTTTAAACACTACTTGGCCCATTAGCTGTATCCTCTTACTGGCTAACTCTCACATCTTGATTAACCCATTTCTAATAATCTGTGTAGCACCATGAGGTGTGGCTTACCAAGAAAGATCTTAACCTGTGGCTGTCTTGAGTGGGAGAATCATGGCGACTGTTTGACTCAGCTCTTCCTCCCAGCATTCTCTTCTGTCTTCTCCGCCTACCTAATTTTCTGTCCTACTAAAGGGCCAAGGCAGTTTCTTTATTAACCAATAGACAGATGACCCTCCATCAGAGATGCAGTTGTGCCACTGGAGGGTGGCAGTGTTTAGTGTGACTTCTTGTGTATCATAAGTAGGTAGAGCTGTTTGGGAAAGTGGTCTCTGTAGCTGGTACTGTCTATTTTGGAGCTGAAGTGATTGCCGCATATGCTGTTTAAGAAGACACTTAGGATGGTTAGAACAGAATGTCATGGATAGCATCTGACCTAAACTAATGTGGATTACACAATAGACATTTATTACAAATCTGGTGTGGCTTAAAGTCCAAGGCTGAGTTGCTGAGAGGTTCAGTGTATGTGTTGGAAAGGGGGCACCTTTTTATAGACTTGCCAATATCTTGTTATGTCCTCACGTGGCAGGGTAAAAGAGAATGCTGACTCTTGTCTCTGTCTTTCTGTGTATATAAGGACACAAGTGAGGGTGAGACTTCTGATCACCTAATCCTGGTTACCTTCCAAAGGCCCATCTCCAAATCCCTTCACTTGAGAGGTGAGGGCCTCAGTACATGGAGTAGGGGTGGAAAGGAGACACACGTAAGTGTCCACCCTATAACATCACCCATTTCTCTGACGTTTGAGCTTCCTTATCTTTTAAAATTTATTTGCAGGCATGGTGGTGCACACCTCTGATCCTAGCACTCTGAAAGCAGAGGCAGGTCTGTGAATTTGAGGCTAACCTAGTCTACATAGTTCCAGGATAGTCCAGACCATACAGTGAAATCCTGTCTCAAAATAGTCTACATTGGGGTGTAGAGAGCTCTCTGAAAGTTCTGTTATTAGATGTATTGTGTAGCTGACAGGTTGTTCCTGGCCATTTCTGGGGTGTAGTACGTGGTAGGGCCCTGGCCTCCATATATTTTTGTTTCCTCAGCCTACAAAATATAAACCCAATGGCTTCATGTCCTCCAAGAGAAAATGAGTTTCTTGACAGCCTGTATTTTTCTACATTTAGCAACTAACTTTTATACAATAGTTATTTTATGTATAACAGCACAGCTCTTAACCACAGTAATTAAAGTCGTCCTGAATAGATGTTGTTACACTTAATTATGGATTGTATGTACTAGTTGATGTAAGCTTGTTACATTTAGAACATGGCGGTTTATGGCTGATGTTTAAAATTTGCTGTTTTCAGTTTCTTTTTTTAAGGTCTATAGTGTGACGGTTTTTTGTTTGTTTTACAAATTGTTAACATTTTAGCATTGTCATCAGTCAGTCACATAATACTGACTCTGTGTGCCACCTAGCTAATATGTTGCAACAGGCAAAAGAGCATGTCCTGAACATTTGTGCTTTACAGAACAGGGCAACTCAGAGCATTCTAGGAGGCAAAGAAGCACTTCCTGGGAACGACCTCCAAGTGAACTTCACATCGGTTCTGGTTAGAAATAATCTTTGCCCACAGAAGTGGGAACAAAGGTCTGCACTTCATTTCCCTCTAAGTGAGACAAGGACTCTTCCAAACTGTAGACAGACACTCAAGTGGTAGAGCCGTACACGAAAAGAATGTTCAGCATTATTAGCTATTAAAGAAATGCTAGTCATTATATGTTGTTAAAGCTAGAGTAAGCAGTAATGACGTGTATCGTGAGGATGCCAGATAATTTCACCTCCCACCTCCCATTGCTGGTGGGTATGTGAATGGTAGTGTAATCCTGGAAAGCAGTAGTCGGACAGATCCAAAATAGCTAAGCCTGCACTTGCTTTGGTCTCAGTTGTCATAGGCATTTGCCCTAGAATATGAAAACGCACATTCACACAGACCTGTGCGCAGATACTTAGAACTATGTCTTCTTTGTAATAGCCAGAAGCATAGTTACCTGTCCTTCAACAAGTAAAGGGGTTTGGTTTGGTTTTGTTGTGTTTTGCTTTCATGATAAGTTTATGCCATGAAATGCTATGTAGCAGGAAAATTGAATGAGTTATTGATACAGCCATATGGATAAGTCTTCAAAAAATATGAGGGAAAGAAGGCAGTCCTAAAAGACTAAATAGTTTATGATGCTATTTATATGACTTCCTTCCTAAAATGACAGAAATTTCAGAAATAGAAAACATATTAACGGTTGCTAGGAACTGGGGAGAAGACGACACTGGTTGTGATGTTTTGCTGTGTTCTTTCTCAAAACTCTGCAACCTACACTGGTCTCACAGTAGGAAGACAGTTTGCTAATTCATTTGTTTATTTGGTGTTTTGGAGATAGTTCAGGCTGTCCTTGAACTTCTGATCTAGAAAGGCTAATTTTTAAAAGTATAATCAGTCGGGCCTGGTGGAAATCAAGAGGCAGAGGCAAGTGGATCTCCGAGTCAAGACCAGTAGGGTCCTCAGAGTGAATTCCAGACACACAGGGCTACATAGTGAAGCCATGTCAAAGAAAATAGACAAAAAGATGAAGAAGAAAGAAATACAGTGAGATGATCTGTGAGTATTCTGATGGAGCAATGTTTCTGCCACACACAGTGCGTGCTTTTAGCTTATTGATTGGTCTAGCTTATGTATTGGTAGTTCGTTTGATTTTTTTCTTTCTTTCTTTGTTCAAGAAGTAATTACTGTCAGATACAGAGGCACACACCTGTAAGCCCAGCATTTGAGAGGCTAAAATAGGATTTTATTTGGCCTTGAGTTCTAGGCCAATTTAGGCTACAAAATGAGACCCTGGAGAGAGATTGGCCAGTCGTGGTGGCATAGCCTTTAATCCCAGCATTCAGCAGGCAGGGGAAGGCGGATCTCTGTGAGCTCAAAAGCTACCTAATCTATCTCTCTAGTTTTGGGCCAGCCAGGACTACACAATGAGACTCTGTCTCGATAAAGTAAAAATTTAAAAATTGTGTATTTGATGTATGCATAACCAGGGCCTTTTCTGCTTGGCTGCTGTGGTCAGAGTGGATGCAGCAGGGTCCAACACCGTGCGTGGCAAGAATGCAGCTGTGACTGCTCTTGAGTTGCTCTCTTCTGGTCCTGAGCCTTTGGTGGAAGGAGATAGAACAGGTGGGCTCCCTGGTGACAGTGGCCCCACCCTGGGAGTGTGAAAGGAACTGGAGCTTCCGCAGCCTCAGGCCCCACCTAGAGGCAGGCTCCCAGTCAGAAGTCTGTCCTAGTGAGGTGTGACCCACAGCAGCAGCAGCAGGGAAGGAATGGGCCCGGAATAGCAAACAAGTGTGTGTTTAATTAAAACTTTTTTTTTTGGTCATTGTTATTAGTTGTCAACCTCAGTGCTGACATCATCTTCATTTTCTTACAGTCTCAAACCATGAATTATGTGGGCCAGCTGGCTGGGCAGGTGCTCGTCACTGTAAAGGAACTCTACAAGGGCATTAACCAAGCCACGTTGTCTGGGTGCATCGATGTTGTCGTGGTGCGACAGCAGGATGGCACCTATCAGTGCTCACCTTTTCACGTGCGCTTCGGGAAGCTCGGAGTCCTGAGATCCAAGGAGAAAGTGGTAAGTGCAGCGCCCAGCCGGTGAGCTGCCCCTCCTTACTCTTTTTCTTTCTTTTTTTTTTTTTTTTAACTTAAATGCTATTGAAGAAGTGGTAAGGAAACATTGCTTTTGAAGTGGCTTGTAAATTCAAAAGACTGTTACAGGAAGTTTCTACAAATGAGAAAGAAACTGAAATTATGAAGATAATCCTACATGTTGAAACTCAGAACCAAACTGAAGCTATGTACAAACAAGGAAGTTGGGCTTGTTTCAAAAACGAAATTATTTCCTTTACTTAAGACAGCACTTTAAAATAGTATAGGAGCAGTAAGATGACTCAGTGAGTTAGAGCATTTGCCATCAGTCCTGAGGACCCAAGTTGAACCCCTGAGACCACATGGTGGAACAAGAAAGCATACTGAAAAGTTATTCCCACCTGTGCCCCACGTGTACCCCATTAGTAAAAGAAAAAGACTTTCAGAAAATAAAATAGTACAGGCTAGAGAGCTAGCTGCTCAGTCAGTGTAGTATTTGCATAGGTGTGCAAAGCCTTGGGTTCAGTCACTGTCACTGCACAAGTTAGACATGGTGGCCAGTGCCTGTCACCTAAGCACTGAGGACATGGATGCAGAAGGACCCTAAGGTGAGGATCAAAGCGAATTTGAGAAACAGGAGAGAGAACCTATTGTTGTTTGGGAGGGAGGGAGGGAGGGAGGGAGGGATGGAGGGAGATAGGTACGTAGGAAGGATAATACTATTATATGGATTATGAGTAAGTAGACTAAGCTCATGTAATCAG
Source organism: Microtus ochrogaster (assembly GCF_000317375.1). Taxonomy (NCBI): domain Eukaryota; kingdom Metazoa; phylum Chordata; class Mammalia; order Rodentia; family Cricetidae; genus Microtus; species Microtus ochrogaster. The sequence goes on along the minus strand of NW_004949118.1, from coordinate 592,801 downwards.
GTGTAGATTATACTTGTTTAAAAGAAATTAATTCCCCAATTGAATGTTTGTGTTTTTCCTCTTTTGCTTTT
>NW_004949118.1:591296-592630 GCF_000317375.1 Microtus ochrogaster | reverse complement strand
GTTGTTTTAGTTTTTTTAGTTTTTTTTTTCAATATCCTTTCCCTGCCTCGAGTATCAGGAACTAGGAGGTTGTTTTACTGCGTATGTTGTAAGTTTGAAAATTGAGCTAATTATAAAACTTTCAGAGTATGTAGCTGGCAACTCTTCACTCCCACGTTATCCACCTGGCTAACACCAGCCACTCTCACCAAGGTTGTGGAGCCCTGTGAGAACCCTGCCCCGCTTCCTGGCACAGGTGGAAATGCATGTGTTAAAGACTAACATGTATAAGTTAAGAGTGATGAGGTTTTTGTTGATAATTTTTGGGTACACATTTCCCTGTGCTTAAGCTTAGGTTTTTTTTCTTGTCCCAAAAGAAAAAATGTCCTTTCTGAGTGTTACAGAATTATTTTCCACCATACTTTGCAGACCAGCCGTTGCTTGATCACCTTTGGAAAGCAAAAGCAGCTACAGTTCTACTTCCTGACTTGGTAGCTTCCACTCTAGGGCAGCACTGTCCAGCCATAGTTAGTGCCTTGATACTTGTTTTCTTTGTAGTTTTGTTTTGTTTTTAGAGACAGGGTTTCTCTGTGTAGCTCTGGCTATCCTGGAACTCACTCTGTAGCCTAGGCTGGCCTTGAACTCACAGAGTGCACCTGCCTCTGCCTCAGAATGCTGAGATTAAAAACTGGGATTAACCGTTGGTTTCTTTGTTTTGTTTGTAGTGACACTATTAGTGCTTTCAGATTGGAACTATTTGGGGGTACTCAGACCATTCATTTATGCCCTGAAGTTTCTCATTGGGTGTCCAAGGATCTGTTTGTAAAATTTCTCTGGGTATCTTCCCAGCAAATTCTCCCCAACCACACTCCACCCCACCACACCCTGGAACCAGGTTGCCTTGGTTTTTGGCCTTTCAGAGCAGAGCAGAGATGCAGCAGATGTGTCTAAGCAGTGTCCTCTGGAAGTGATGAGGAACTGATGGGTGCCTTCTCTGCGTGCCTTCTCATCGGGATTTGATTTCTTTACCAGGCCACACAGTTAATTCCATTATTAAATACCAGTCAAAGTTAAAAACCCGAGTACTTGTAGGAGCATAATACACAGGCACAATCCTGTTCCTTCTTTTATATCCCAGAATCTCAGGGGGCATATTAGGGAAGAAATCTGTCCATTTTATTTATCAAAAAACAGCCTTCTTATGGCAGGAAAACATAAGCCATGTCTGTGTTAAGACGCACTAGTTGTTCTATTAGCCTGTTGTCTCACGTCTTTTGGGATTAGGGTCAGCTATTTATTTTTTTTTTATTTTTTTTGTTATTTTGTTTTTGTTTTTGTTTTTCGAGACAGGGTTT
>NW_004949118.1:585879-591196 GCF_000317375.1 Microtus ochrogaster | reverse complement strand
TAGCTCTGTAGACCAGGCTGGTCTCGAACTCACAGAGATCCGCCTGCCTCTGCCTCCCAAGTGCTGGGATTAAAGGCGTGCGCCACCACCGCCCAGCTTATTTATTTTTTTTTTAAAAAACTGGCTCTAAATTTTCAGACATAGTGACACCTGAGAAATGGACCTGAAATCTTAAGGACCTTAAAAGTACTATCTAGAGAGGCAGTCGGTTTCCATGATGTGTTGGCGTTTGATAGAACACCAGCACTCCTACTAATCCCAGAACTCAAGAGTTTAAGAAAGCAAACTTTGTGTTGACCTTTCACAAAGTCGATATCATGGTTATTTATCAAAAGAAAATACCCAGTGTATTGAAACTGTCCCCAACATGGGTGATAAGAGATTGCCTCTTGCTCTCATAAGCAGAAAAGCCAAAGTCCAGGGACATCTACTTCAGTCAGTGCTGTTTTAGAAATGTTTCAAAATTGCTACCAGAATTCGGTTCCCCACCTCAGAGTGCTGCCTCTGAGTGAGTTTTTCTTTATGCCGGAGAGTAGCCAGTGCTTCCAACCTTACCTCCATTAGTTCAGCAGACACAGGAGAAATCCTTCCTTTAGAAGTCCTGGTGTTTGCACTTGGATGTAGACAGAAGTCTCTGTCCTGCCTGGTCCTGCAGCCATTCAGTCTCAGAGAAACACACAGAGGCTTATATTAATTATAAGCTGTTTGGCCCGTTAGCTCAGGCTTATTATTAACTAGCTCCTGCAACTTAAGTTGGCCATATTCTTATCTTTGTTTAGCCATATGACTTGATACCTTTTCTCAGTGAGGCATTCTCATCTTGCTTCCTCTGCATCTGGCTGACTACTGCATCTCTCTGCCTTTACTCTTCTCAAAATTCTTAGTCAAGTTGCCCCACCTGTACTTGCCTAGCTACTGACCAGTCGGTGTTTTATTAAACCATTATGAGTGACAAATCTTTACAGTGTATGAGAGCACTTGAATCACATCCATCACAGACCTGTCACTGCAACTGGGAATGGAACATGTTGATTGGGCTGGGAACACAGCCTCACCGTCACCAGAATCCACTTGAAATGTAGAGTCTGAAATAAGGGTGGACAGATTCCCAAAAGATATTTAGAGATACTCTCACCCAAAGAGAGCATGCCAAAACAGATATTTATTTATTTATTAATCTATTACTTGTGTGTATCTTTTCCATATTAACACCAGTTATATACATTGAACAAGACTAAACCACTGTCAAGGAAATATAACTCTGAGAAAGAAAGTCATTATTTTAGCAGACAGTTTTACTAGAATTTGATCTATCAGATTGAGAGTCCTCTTTAAAATAGTAACCTTGGGAAGCACTTGTTCTACCTTGGTGCTTCTGTTAGTTACTGTTGATTGCTGTGAAGAGACTGAAGAAGAGAACATTTAATTAGTGGCACATTTTTAGGGGGGAGTTCACGACTATCATGGCAGGGATCATGCAGCCAGGCTGGCCTGGCGCTGGAACAGAACTTGATTTCCTATCCACAAGTTGGAGACAGAGGCCTGGCCTGGCTTTTGAAACCTCAAAGCCTACCCCCAGTGGCACACTTCCATCCACAAGGCCACATCTCCTAATCCTTCCTAAATGGTTCCACCAACTGGGAACAGTGCACATGCACACACCCACATACACATGAGCAAATGCATTAATTTTTTTTTGCCTAAAGAGTTTTTGCATATTCTTTTAAGTGCACTCAATATTGGCACAATCTTATATACATTTAAATTTTTGGAAAGACAAAGCTTCATTCATCCACAAATCAAGAGAGTTAAATAGTGAGTTTATAGAATAATGTGTTTGAAATGCAAGATAATGGCTGTGAAGTGTTAAGATGATACCTAAATAATTAAGACTTTGAATTTGAGTATTAAAAAATAATTATTTCATTTCCCTATCTTTGGGTTAAATTGATAGCATCTAAAAATGAAAAATTTGAAGAATATCCATGTAAATGTATTTTTATTAAAGACAATATTAGTAATTTCATTTAAATAAACATTACCTTTTTTTGCTTTTAATGCATATGTGTGTCTGTATATGTGTACCTTGTGAGTGTGGCTGCCTGAGGAAGTCAAGAAGAGGGTATGTGCTTGGAGCTGGAGTTAAAGCAGCTGTGTTCGGTCTGACCTAGGTGCTGGGAATTCCACTGCTCTGGTGCCTTACCTGTTGAGTTGCCTCTTCAACTGTTGTTACAGTGTTTTAAGTTAGTAATCGTCCTTCTGTCCTTGTAGGCTGCGAGGACCTCAGAAACATACTTCTACCCCTTGGTTTCATGGCAGTAAATAGTCTCAGTAATATAAAATGTTAAGAAAGCTGACTAAACATTGGGTCAGTGGGTAAAAGCACTTGCTGTACAGAGTGGTGGATGGCCCATTTGTGATCTCAGCATACTGGAGGGACAGATGGAATCCCTGGAGCAAGCTGTTTAGGTACACTAATCAAAGTGCCCTAGGTTCCAGAGAAATCTTGCTTCAGTTTATAAAGTGTAGAGCAATCAAGAAAGGCACACCAGGTCAACATCGGGCCTCTTCACGGAGGCTCACTAGTGTATGTATACATAAACACACAGAGAGACACACGCAAATGTGGCCATTTCCTTTAAAAGGTAAAGAGAATGTGTTTATGTAGGATAATTACTGTATTATTAACTGTCTGTGATATTTAACCTTTTTGGGTTTGTTTTTAATTAACATATGATAAATTACATATACTTAAAGAATTCATGACAAGTTTTAACCTCTGTTTTTAGTATGCAAACCATCTCTACAACCAGGATGAAAAACGTTTTGTTGTCCTGTCTCCTTAGTCTCCTCTAGTCTCCAGTGGTTTCCCATGCCTTTGTTTCTTATGGTATTTTATTACATTGTTTGTATGTTTGAAACAGGATCTCACTATGTGATCCCAATTGACTAAGAGCTCTGTGTATAGCCTGGGCTACCTTCAAATTTACTCTCTTCCTTCTTCGTTTTCCTGGTGTGTCATGCTAATCAACTTTCATTTATTTATTCAGTTATTTATTGTTTGGTTTTTGAATGGGTCTTATTTTGCAAACAAACCCTGGCTGTCCTGAAATTTGCTGTTTAGACCAGGCTAGCCTCAAACCCATGGAAAACCACCTGCCTCTGCCTCCCAAGTGATAATGATTAATTTTTTAAATCTTTTTTTATATTAACTTTTGACTTCCAGGCAAGTCACAAAATTAATTTTTTTAAAAAAAATCTTTTAGGTGGGTGAGAATGGTCAGTAGTGACAGTGCTTGTCATTCAAGTGTGATGGCCTAAGTTCATCCGCGGAACCTGGTGACCCAAAAGAATCAACTCCAGAAAGTTGTTCTTAAACCTCCAATATTCAAAAATAAATATAACAGTTTTAAGAAATAAAAGTTAAAAGATTCTTCTGCGTAATATATTTTCCTTAATGTTAGTACTTCATATGGCCATTGTACTTGTGCCAAAACCAGAAACGTGTGCCAGCATACGCTGTCAACCAGACCCATCACCCGGATTTCATCGGGCTTTCTAGGACTGTCTGCTGTCTGCTCCACTGTCCTTTCCAGTGCTGGTCTTGTACTGCATGTCCTTGATGCTCCTCAGTCCTTCCCTGTGACTGCCCAGTAAGGAATATAGGGACACAGAGGTCTTTGTGGAGATTGCTCCTTTGAAACATCACTTCAGAATGATGCTTACTCTTCTAAAGCACACTCCTCTGCACTGCGTGTCTTGTTACTGTCGACACTCACTGTGCATCCCTGATTCACGGTGTCTGCTAGGGTTGCTACACCACAAAGCCCCTTGTAGGAAAATGTTCGGTTTTTCTCCTCATTTGGTTTACTGCACAAATATTCACATTTCCCATAATTGTTCAACCCATAAATTTTAGCATACATTGATAAAATTTATCTACAGAATTATTAATGTGTGTACCTGTGATTTATCTTTACCTTTCTTATTCCAGTTCTTAATTTAAATTTTATATTAAGGGCCATCTTTATCTTTATGTCTATTTTTCAGTTACTCCATTGCTCTCCATGTGAATCCATAGTATTAGTTTTACAATATAGCTTTTGCCTTATCCTTATAATTTTAGTTATTTAAACTGACATATTTGTTTCCTTCTCCCATATGGTAGTCTAGGAAAATCTTCCCTGCTTTGGCCTTAGAATCATTCATTTTACGTGTCCAAAGCGCTCTGGTTGCTTTTAACTCAATTAGTATTTAAAAGCAATAATCTGACCACAGATTTTTCTCATTACTTCTAAGATTTTTCTCATTACTTCTAAGATGTCTCAGCTGGCAAATCAGGAAAACAGTCTCGATGTAGGCACACACGCGCATATTTCACCCAAGCTTATGGTTCCTGTAGTGAGCTGTTTCTTCTGGAATGTTCAAATTTCATTTGAATTTCTCTTTTTTTATATTTGCTGTTTTGAAATTATAATTAACATCATTTCCTCCTTCCAAACCCTCCCTGATACCCATCCTGGCTTTCTTTCAAATTCATGACTTATTTTTCATTTTGGTTTTTCAAGACAGGGTTTCCTTGTGTACCCTTGGCTGTCCTGGACCTCTCTCTCTATAGACTAGGCTGGTGTTGTGGAATATTAGTTTAAGATGTGTTTCATTTGTTTATGCTGTGGAACATTTGTTTAATGATGTAAAGATGTGTTGCATTCTTTTATGTTGCATTTGTTTAACTCTGTAAGTCTGTGTTACTTTGCCTGTCTAAAACACCTGATTGGTCTAATAAGGAGCTGAACAACCAATAACTAGGCAGGAGAAAGGTTAGCCGAGGCTGCCAAGCAGGGAGATTAAGTAGAAGGAGAAAAAGAGAAGGATTGAAAAGGACATCAGGGACAATAACACAACAAGCCATACAGTAAGAAAGAAAAGTATATGGAATAGAGAAAGATAAAAGCCCAGAGACAGAAGGAAGATGGGATCATTTAAGTTAAGAAAAGCTGGCTAGAAACAAGCCAAACTAATGTTAAGCATTCATAAAAAGAATAAGTTTCCATGTGATTATTAGGGAACTGGGTGCCCCACCACCACCAAGAGAATAAAGGGAAAACAAAAACAAAACTACAGGCTGGCCTCAAACTCAAAGCTGCATGCCTCTGCTTCCTGAGTACTGGGATTAGAGATGTGCATGGTGCCACCACTGCCTGGCTGATTCTCGATTTCTTTATTCATTCATTGTTAAATACGTGTGTGTGTGTGTGTGTGTGTGTGTGTGTGTGTGTGTGTGATCTGAAACAGTCTGTATAATGTTATTTGTGTG
>NW_004949118.1:570939-585398 GCF_000317375.1 Microtus ochrogaster | reverse complement strand
GATCTGAAACAGTCTGTATAATGTTATTTGTGTGTGTGTGTGTGTGTGTGTGAGATCTGAAACAGTCTGTATAATGTTATTTGTGTGTATGTTTTCAGACAGATCATGATAAGTCTGGAGAAGACTTTCTCACACTTAGCGTCCGCAGTTGCCTGTAGTTGTCTGTTTCAGGTTGAAGCCTCTGGTCTCCCCGCCCACATCCACATTAGCATGTACACACACTACAGTGTTGTTGTCTTTGTTCATCTTGTGCTGGTGAGATTCATGTCACCTCTAACATTCCCAGGAAGTACAATCAAACAACAGACTCCCTGATCCTCTGGCTCTTACAATCTCCCTGCCCCTCTCCTGCAATGCTCCCTGAGTGCAAGAGTTTGTGTATACATTGGGCCTGGCTCCACAACTCTGCATTTGGGAGGTTGTGGACGTTTCTTTGATATGGACTCACTTTCCAGGTGAGACCTTGGGAAAGCTGAATTTTTCTTACATCGCTATCAGTTCTTTTTTCCCCCCATGTTTTCTATCTTGGCCAATAGTTTCCTCCTTGAATTGTTCATTTTTATAAACTGTTACATGAGACACGTTCAGTCAGTGAAGTGCTTGTTCTACAAGCACGTGGAGCCAAGTTTGATTCCCCAGAACCAGTGTAAGTACTGGGCATGGTAGCATGTGCTTGTTGGTATCAGCTCTGGGGAGACAGACAGATTCCTAGGCTTTCTGCCTAGCCAGCCTGCCCGAATCAGGCAAGCCCAGGTTCCAGTGAGAGGCCCTGTCTCAAGAAAGATGAACAGTGCCTAAAGGACTCACAGCCTGAGTTTGATCTCTGACTTCCATGCACACACATGTGCATATGCACTCACACATACAAAGATATACATACATGTACGCACATATACAAAAGTTAGCTATCTATAACCACATGCCCCCAAGCTTTGCTCTGTGGCTGAACTGAATAACAAAACGCAGTGACAGTCACCAGCAGACTTCGCAGAAGACCAGTGACTGCTCGTTGGTCCTTACAGCATCTGTTGTTGCATAGTGACCTGGGATAAAAACCTAGCAGGGAATTCACACAAAGCTCAATACGAGGGTACTGAAACATTTTAATGTTTGAATTCTGTGAGACAAGCCCTATTGTGCTGTCTATAACTTGGGAAACACAGAAATGTTTGTTAACAATATTTCTCACATTTTGCAAAATTCGGCAGGTTAAGCTGGGCGTGGTGTCTCAGACTTGTAACTGCAGCACTTGAAAAATCTTAGTCTGAATTTTGTGAGTTGAACAGCAGGATAGGCAACTTAGCAGGACCCTGTCCCCCAAATAGAGAAAGAAAAGAAAATCTAGAGACTAAGCAATAAATTTTAAAGTGCTGTGAAAACATTTCTTTCGATTCTCTCCCAGTACCCAAGTTTATTTCTTTCAGGGGTGGACTTGGGCTGGTAACAGTGTTTCTCTGGGCTATATCTCTAGAAACCCAGTGCCGCATTTGGCGTGTGAGCCAAGAATTGAGGTTTAGGTTAGCCTAGATGAAAGGTTCTTTGTGCTGAATTGTGTGTGCTTCCTCCCTAGATTGATATAGAGATCAACGGCAGTGCGGTGGATCTTCATATGAAATTGGGTGATAATGGAGAAGCCTTCTTTGTGGAGGAGACTGAGGAAGAATATGTAAGTCTCAAAGGTCACGGCCCCTGTGCACATTGTGCCGGCTTCTAGAACCCGTCTCAGAACAACTGCTCAACTCTTCCCATGCTTGTGTGGATGATTGTTACTGCCTAGCAGGCTTTCTTTACATGTTGAACTAAACCCAAAAAAAGCTCACACAAGCTTTCAGGGTTTGGAGACTGTCTAGTATCAAAGGGCTTTCCTACTTCATGTTCACTAAAGCTTATGACTTGACTTGAATTCATTCAGCTCTGCCTTGAGATGGATCTCTTAAACAGTGTGTGAGTATGTACATATGTGACATTTAGATTCGAAAGACATGTGTGCAGGGCCAGAGAGATAGCTCAGCCGGTAAAGACACATTCCAGATAGGCAGTGTGACAATGTGAGTTTGGTATCTAGAGCCATATAAAGATGGAAGGAGAGAACTTCTCCAGAAAGTTGTCCTCTGATGCTGTACTGATGCTGTGCCACCCACCTGCCCCCCCATACTAATAAGGTTTTTTTTTTTAATGATTCTTTTGTTTGGTTAGGAATACTATACCCATGACCTTAAGAGCCACTGAATTATGATTTCAAGAGTTAAATTAATTGGCCTATGTCATCTTGCATATTAGTGTACATGTGACTTCTTCTATAAGACAACACATCTGTACCAGCCCCATGTCCTTGTGCAGTCTGGGTATTCCTGAGTGGGAACAAAAACAAACTCTTCTTGATGTAGTCAATATGGCTCTTTTTAAAAACCCTGTAGAAGCATCACTATCTTTTTCTGTACCGGCGTAAATGAATGCAGTGCAGATATAAAGGAATATTTACAACTTTAATGATAAACTTACAGAACCTAGGTTCCTGCGTAGCCCAGGAGGTAGGAAACAAAAGGGAGGCCCCGCCTCCTGTGCGCCCAATTTATCCCTACGCATTCGCCCAAAGCAAACCCGCCCCCTAAAAGGGGCTGGCTCAACCCTACATTTTTCCATAAGAAATTAAATCTTAGAGCAAAAATAAGAAGCTTCAAGTTATTTGGATACAGAGACTTTGGGGGTTTGAAGATGAACTACTAATTTGATGTTATGAATTCACAAAGAGAAAAATGACAACAAAAATAACAAATAGCAAAACAAGATTATGTTGGTTGCCTTTTTTCTGAGCTTGGGAAAGAGCTCCAGTGTAGGCACTGTTCTGTGGGGTAGCCCTGAGGTAGTGCAACTTACAAAGGAACCTTATCCTGTTGTCTTCCTGGACATCTTACTGGTGTTGTAGTACCTCATTTGCATTTATAATAAACACAGTTTCACCTCCTCAGAAGCAAAGGCAAAGAGCAGAGTAAGGCATCATAAGCATAATTGTTTTTGATGTTTCCGAACATCAGATGTAGGCCCTATCACTGACAATCATTATGTAAACCAGTGATCCTTTGCCTGCTACAGGGCCTGCCAGCAGTTCTGTTTAGAGTCTGCTTTAGCAAGGTCAACTCGAGAGCATCAACTTTGCAAAACTTTGTCTGTTTCATATATGACTAAATAGACTAGATTTTCCTATACAATTGTAAATTCTAAGACAGCCAGAGCTACATACTAAGGGCCTCTTTAAAATAAAAATAATACAGCAAAAAAAGTCCCAATTCATCCTACAAATATTAGATTACTCTTCTATGAATAAATAATAATAAAATAAGACCTGCTTTTTAAAAAAAATATTTAATTATTTTGTATACAGTATTCTGTCTGTGTGTATGCCTGCAGGCCAGAAGAGGGCACCAGACCTCATTACAGATGGTTGTGAGCCACCATGTGGTTGCTGGGAATTGAACTCAGGACCTTTGGAAGAGCAGGCAATGCTCTTAACTGCTGAGCCATCTCTTCAGCTCAAGACCTGCTTTTAAAGGGGATTAAAAGTTAACAAAAACCCTATTAGGTGATGGGGTTTTGTTTTGTTTTGTTTGGATTTTTGAGACAGGGTTTCTCTGTAGCTTTGGGGCCTGTCCTGGAACTAGCCCTGGTAGGTCAGGCTGGCCTTAAACTCCCAGAGAACCTCCTCCTTCTGTGTGTGTCCCCTCCTCCCCACCCCCCCAACCCCATAGGTGCTGTTTATTTAGTTTTTGTTTATCTGACTTTTTGACCATTATCAACATTCCTTTTCAGTCAGCAATTCCGAAACAACCCCTCTTTTTAACAGTTTCCAAGGTGTAGATTTTCCTGGTTTATCGAATCGTCTTATTGGTAGATGTCTTAATTATGTTTCTATTGCCGTGATCTATTGTGTGAACCATGAAGTTCACCCTACAGCTTACTTCCTTAAGAGAAAGTTAGAGCAGGACCTGGAGGCAGAAACTGAGGCAGAGGCCTTGGAGAATCGCTGCTTACCAGAGTGTTCCTTACGGCTTATTTTCCTATACCAGCCAGGACCACCTGCCCGCAATGGGCCAGTTAATTTGTGCTTGTCTACCTCTCCTTTCTTCTGATTGAAATAAATGATTGAGAAGTTCACTAGATTTAATTTATTCAGTATTAAGTTGAAAAGTTTAATTATTCTGAATATCAGGCTGCCTTTTCTTCCTCTGAGTTCCTGAGAGGATACTTGGATCGAAGTGTTCTGATTTCCTCCATTGTCGGATGTTGCCTCTGTCATGATCACTTCCTCACTTGGCTCTAAATCCTGCCCCGCTGCCCTTGTCAGATGTGGTCTTGGTCTTGGCCTCTGCTTCACCAGGTTCTTACATCTCATCAGTCCTTGTAATACTCAGCACACTGCTGCCACTTTGATAGCTCTTTGTACAGAATTTAATCAGCTCAGATTCTTTTTGTTGTTTTTGTTTTTCAGGATAGGGTTTCTTTGTGTAGCCCTGGCTGTCCTGGAACTCAGCTACTAGGCTGGCCTTGAACTCAAGGAGATACTCTTGCCTCTGCCTTCTTCTTACTGGCACTAAAGGCATACTCCCCCACCGCCTAACTAATTGGCTCAGAATTTAATTGCAGGCTTTTCATCTTCAGTGCGGCTCTGAGAAAGACTCAGTTACATACTGAAATGAACTCACGTTTATTTAAGTCTACCTTTACGGACTATGCTCTCTTACCCCTGTGAAAAGTTGTATACTTGAGAAATTAATTATTGTTCTGATAACTGTCCAGTTTGTTGTAGGTAACTTTTCTTTTATTCTTTAAGGAGAAACTACCTGCTTATCTTGCCACTTCGCCAATTCCTACTGAAGACCAGTTCTTTAAAGATATTGACACCCCTTTGGTGAAGTCAAGCAGAGATGAAAGGCCATCTCAGAGCCCAGATACTTCTCACACCTTGGAAACAGAGACAGTTTTTGCTCCAAGTTCTGTGAAAAAGAAGAAGCGAAGGAGAAAAAAGTGCAAACAGGACAATAGGAAGGAGGAACAGGCGGCTTCTCCTGTCGCAGAAGACGTATGTGATGTGGGTGTGAGCTCTGATGATGAGAAGGGAGCCCAGACAGCAAGGTGAGGTTCCCAGTCTGGACAGGGGCTTGTGCACCAGCTAGTAGCTGCTGCTACTCTTGAAGGTGTGTAGTGTGAGTCTGATGCCCTCACCCAACTGTTTATTGTGGGATCAGTGAAGGAAGCATCACATCCCACTTACTGTCAGATCTGGTGTGCTGCTAGTGCTCTTCAGGACAGTCTGGAGGCGTGCCTCGTTCCATTGAGTACATTTCAGAAAAGAGACTGTTGGCTCCTACTGAGCACTTCGCTGGGAGTGCGCAGATTCAAGTGGGAGCATTATAGTCCAGTTGTGTAGCTTTCCAACCCTAGGGTCTTTCCCCCTCCCCTTCCTCTGCACCTTCCCTGCCCCTTTGTCCTCCTCTCCCTCATTCTCCCTCTCCCATCCTCGTCCCCGTCCCCTTCCCCTCCTTTTCCCTTCCCTTCCCCTTTCTCTCTATTCCTGTCTTCTATGCCCTCCTCTCCCCTTCCTTCATTGCCTGCCCCATCCCTCCCTCCTCCCCTTTCCTTCCCTTCCTATCCCATTCTCTTCCTTATCCCCTTTTCTGCTTCCCCCTCCTTCCACAGGGTCTCACTGTAGAGCACAGGTTGGCCTCAGACTCATAATCCTTCTGCTTCCAGTTCCTGAGTACTGGAATTGGTATATACCAATACACCTGGCATCCCTTCTCAGGTTCTTATATTTGGTATCAGACCTTTTCCTGGGCAACAGAGTTTTGTTTTGAGTTTATAAGTTAAAGGAGTTTCAGTTTAAGTGGGAGTTTCTGATCACTACTTACATACCAGTTACTCAAAACCTGTAACACTTTTCAAATCAGAACTACCTGAAATTTCAAGGGAGCAGTTTAAGGCAGAATGTGCATTGTCTTCTCACTTAAGCTAGAATTTTCTTCCACCTGTTTGATTGAGCACTGGACCCAAGCACTGGAAGGACATCCGTGTGATAGTGGTTGAAGAACAAATGGCAGTTTCTTTTTGTGCTCTTAGCCCACCAAATTAAGTGGTGTGATTCCAGTTTACATTTAACACACTATCTTGAGTGTTCTATAAGAAGCTCTTAAACCTGCGGGATTGTGCCTTATGCTTTCCAGAGATTTCCACATGCTACCCCATATGAACCTCATAATGACGTGTGATAAATTCCCTAATGATGAAAAGTGAAGTCATAGCTTTTACTTTGGACAATTTATTGTACTAAATGGAGCAACATCCCTAGCCTATCTGAAATTTTTTAATCACATTTATTTTATATCCTTCTATGATATGGCTACTGGCTATCCTCCAGTTATATGGCTTTGGTCATACCTCCTTGATCATGTTAGCCTTTTCCAGAAGATGCTGCTAATCATGTTGATAAGAGACTTGTTGGTACCCATTTTTGCTCTCTTTTTCCCTTTTGTAGAGGATCTTCAAATGCTTCCTTAAAGGAAGAAGACTATAAGGAGCCTCCACTCTTCCATTCCGGGGATCACTATCCCTTATCTGATGGAGATTGGTCCCCATTAGAAACGTGAGTATCTCTGAAATTTCTGTTTTCCTAAAGGAAGAGGGGGGGTACATATTAGTAGCTTTTATGTTATTTGATAGTAATAACACTTTCTGTTTATATAATAGTAGAGTAACCATCAGGTAAAATTTAACATGAATATGAACTGTTTTTAACAACCATTTTGTTCGTAAATTTAATCTTATTCTGATGGTGTTTGCTAGTTATAAATCTGAATAATTAGGATAGAATTTGCTCTCCTACTGTTAAATTCTATTATTTGGTGTCAAATAAATAATGTAGTGAAAGAATGTATGGTCATACTGTTCATTTTCTGTGATCAAACCTTCAGAATTTAAGTGATTTTTTAAGTTTATGTATTTTATGCATAAAATTGTCTTGTCTACATATATGTCTGTGCACCGTATGCATGCATGGTGCCTACAGAAACCAGAAGAGGAAGTTGGATCCCCTAGGAGGTTAGTTACAGGTGATTACAGTTAGCAGATGATTGTGAGCTGCCATGGATTCCTGGGAACTGGACCCAGGTTTTCCAGTTCTTTCCCACTGAGCCATTTCTGCAGCCCATGTTAACCGATTATTAATCGTCCTTCCTGTGTGTTTTCTGTCTTACAAAATTAACTGTGTCATTGATTTCCTGTGAGACGCAAACATTATGGAGGGCCTACAGGAGACCTGGAAAGTCCTTAATAATCACTGTCATTTTTACTTTAGTAAAGACCTCAAGTGGAGTGAGCAATTGATGTTTCCCTCAGTGGAGAGTCTGTACTTGTAGTTGACATATTCACACTTACATTTACTTTTCTCTCCACACTGAGCCTTGTTTTTCTTTGTTCTTGTGTGTTTGCAGCACTTATTCCCAGGCTATGTGTCCTAAGAGTGATTCAGAGTTGGAGGTGAAGCCCGCCGAGAGCCTGCTCAGATCTGAGTCTCACATGGAGTGGACGTGGGGCGGGTTCCCAGAGTCTACCAAGGTACTGGGACTTACTGGAAAGACTAGGATGTGTCTGAGTATGGTGCAAGGAGGCCACTTGTTCATCCCAGCAGCCTGGCTAGCTTAGCCCTGAAGTAACCACGCAGAAACTGTATTAATTAAAACTGCTTGGCCCATTAGCTCTAGCTTCTTATTGGCTAACCCCTACATCTTTATTTAACCCATTTCTGACAATCTCTATATCACCACGAGGTCGTGGCCTACCAGAAAAGTTTCAGCACGTCTACCTCCAGCCACGGGTCCATGGCGTCCCTGACTCTGCTTTCTTCCTCCCAGAATTCAGTTCTGTCTTCTCCGCCTACCTAAGTTCTGCCCTATCAGGCCATGGTAATTTCTTTATTTATTAACCAATGTAAGCAGCACCCAGAGGGGGCTCCCACATGATGAATAAACACCAGTAAAAAGCCTTTGCTGTTAAACGAAGGAAGCAATTTCTTATTGAGCTCAGAGCATAATGATGGCATTGCCCTCTTGTGGTTGAAAGATAAATAAAAATTAACATTTCTTTATAAAATTTCCATTGTACACTTATAACTTAATACAATAATATCTTTAGTGTTTCTACATATAACAAATAATGCTGATTAGAAAATTTTAAAGATACCTAAAAGAAACTAGAGTTTCCACACTGAAAAATTAAATCCCGAAAGTTAGGGTAGGATCTCACTCAGCTGGTGAAGGTTTGCCTGCTGTGCTCTAGACAGTGGGCAGGAGGAAGTTCATAGACTTTTCAGCTGCTCACGATGAGGGAGTAATGTACTGAAAGATCCGTTTCTTGGAAGAAAATCATTTAAATCCCATGTTGAATTCAGTTTTGTAAAAACAGAAATTGACTTGTTTATATGACTGAGTGCTTTAAGTTGCCTTAAGGAGCAGTAGGGTCATGAATGAAGTTTTTATGTGTGCTATAAGCTGTTTCCCTCAAGATGAGCATTTTTAAACAATTCATATTTGCAGGTCAGCAAAAGAGAAAGATATGACTGTCATCCAAGGACAGCTACAATTACACCGTCGGAAAACACTCATTTTAGGGTCATTCCCAGTGAAGACAGCCTCATAAGAGAAGTCGAGAAGGATGCTACTGTTGAAGATACTATCTGTACCATAGTGAAACCCAAACCCAGAGCCCTGTCTAAGCAGCTGAGTGATGCAGCTTCTGCTCAACTTCCTGAACTGCCTCTCGAGGCTCCTCAGACTTCATCTATGTTAGATGCAGACCATGTTCCCAGTCCATCCTCAATAGACGCTCCCTCGGAATCCAAACCAGCTGCTAAAGTAGACTCACCAACAAAGAAGAAAGGTAATTGTGTGTTTGACATCACACAGCATCAGTGGATGATCTATTATTTCAGTGTCTCACATACTTTGAGACAGCTGTCTTTGTGATCTCCAGTCAGAACATGTCCCAGACTTCATGGTGATGACTTACCCATGTGACTTCTCTTATTTCTCTTACTCTCTAAATTCCGAACAAGATGGTAAGTGTCCTTCTATTAGTTTCTGAGTCAATACTCAGTGGACCTCTAAGAAGTACTTACTAAGAAAGTAAATGAATTGTGTTCTAATCAGTTGGTGAGTACAGTGATAGTACCACTGTCGGTGTGAAGAGATCATATGTATGTTCCCCAGGTACACTAAGTATCTGTGCTATGCTTTTGTTTTGTTTTGTTTTTCAAGACAGGGTTTCTCTGTAGCTTTGGAGCCTGTCCTGGAACTAGCTCTTGTAGACCAGACTGGCCTCGAACTCACGGAGATCCACCTGCCTCTGCCTCCCAAGTGTTGGAATTAAAGGCATGTGCCACCACCGCCCAACCTGTACTATGCTTTTAAACTAAGGTTCTACCAAGATTCATGTGCTGTCTTTGATTATTAACTAAATATGCTAGTGAGTAAAATCTTAAATGGCCTTTTGCTTAAATAAAAGTAAAAGTAGAATGGAGAAAAAATATTTTCTCAGACATCTGCTTAGCTAAAGGAAAATTTTGTAGGTTTCGTATGGTTTAAAAATAAATACCTACGGGAGGTTGGAGAGATGGTTCGATGGTTAAGAATACTGGCTGCACTTTGAGTGACCTAGGTTTGATTCCCAGCATCTACATGGCAGCTAACAATCATCTGTGATTCCAGTTCCTGGGGACTCAGTGCTCTCTTCTGGTCTCTGGGCACCAAGCACATGGCCATATATCAGGCAAAACACCATACACCTAAAATAGAAATATTTTTAAGTGTCCACTAACTATTGGTGCTTTCTTTCACTAATTTCCCTCCTAAATTGGTGTGGATGAGCCCAGCCCTTGGCACAACTCCTTACTCTGTATCAATTGTCTCAGTAAGAGTCAGAAACTATACACATTGAATGATGACTTGGAGCCCTTATCTAAGGAAGTAAACCTTACCTAAAACTGCCTGTCTTATTAGCTGAGTGCCTGCTTCACTTTGAAGACAAAAAGGAAAGGAGCATGGAACATTCCATTTTGACAAACTGATACAGACTCAGATCATTCATAAATGAGTTGTCAAAAATAAGACTGTGGCTGTCAAGGGGATCTGTGACCAAATCTGATGACTAGCTGACAGTGACTCTCAGAAATGTACACCAAGTATTCTGATGTAAGAACTGTTAAGGGGCATGACCAGGTCTTGTATGGTAGATGCTTTGGTTTGGTCTACGACACTGTAGGAATTCACAGGGATAGGAGAAGATTCCTACTGTTGTCTAGCTTTACTCTCTTCACCGCCCCCCACTTGATTATGAAAGTTTTATACATACTGTGGTGCATCACTTAGTGACAGAGCTATTGTCTGAGAAGTATGTCATCAAGCAATTTAGTATTGTTTTTTACTCAGTGTAAATCAGACTTGTCCTCTTGGTGTAGTCAGGAGATGCAGGAAACGTGCCAGGATGCTGTTGCTAGTATATGATGACATACTGTTTTAGATTTTAGTAGGTATATGGGAGTATGCCCCAAACTAATAGTAAATGTATAAGTAAGTCGCTTTCATCATTATCAAGCATTATATCATGTACATCATTAGATTGCTATACTAACAGGACTAGCGATGCCATAGGTTCATTTACTCCACCATCATTACAAACATGGTATGTTACCCTAAGACACTACTGGGTACCACCATTATATGTGCATCCACTGAAGTATCCTTATGTGGTGTGGTGCACAGCTGTGTCTCCTTGCCATCTCCTGACTCACAAACAGCAAGTTCTAGACATTGTGACATTTCTTCCTTAAAGACCCCAGGACATGCCACCTAAGTATATTCTCTGTAGAACTAAAGTACTATTGACAGATACACAGAGAAAGAAAGAAGCAGGCCAAAGTGAGGACAAGGGCAAGGCAGTAACCCTTCTAGGAATTGATCCTTGGACCTTGCTTTAGGTGGATAGTGGCCCATTCTGTTTAGAAAACTTCGTGCTATTGCAGAGTTGGTAAATAGAGAACAAATTCTTATCTCTGGTGTGTTTTTCTTTTAATAACAGGTGTCCACAAAAGAAGTCAGCACCAGGGCCCTGACGACATTTACCTTGATGACTTAAAGGCTCTTGAGCCTGAAGTGGCAGCTCTCTATTTCCCTAAAAGGTAGTGTGTGTTTGTGCGGTGAGTTGTGAACAACTTGAGAAACTCCAGTTGTTTCATCTGAGCAAGAGGAACAGGGTGATGGTCTTTAGCTAAATCTGCTTATGCTTCGGGTTGGGGAAGCTCTCAGATAGTGTGTGTTGTTTGAGTACAGTGACTTGAAAATAATGTGTTGTTTATGAAACATTTAGTACAATAAGGAGAGAGACCTGCGTAAGAGAGGTGTGTGTGTGTGTGTGTGTGTGTGAGTGTGTGATGCTGGTGCTACAGTGCACACTTGTGGAGGGCAGAGGACAGCGGGGTCGGTCCTCTCTGCACTCCACAGGCTGTCAGGCTCTCTCAGCAAGCACTCCACCTGCTTACCCATCCTGTGGGCCTAGTTTAGTGCTCTTTATAGTCGTTAATAACAAACTAAATACACTTGAGGAATTCTTTGGCATTTGTTTCATTTGTGTGTTTTAAACAGCACATTTTAATTTACAAACATTTTACAAAGAATTTCTTCACTCCTTTGAAGAATGTGAATCCACTTCTGAACCTGAGTCTTATAAGGCCCCATTCTCGGGGACCCTGTGTCCCCATAGTGGCCATAGTCCCTACCATGTCACAAAACCATTCTTCCTATCCCTCATTATTTTAAGGTAACTCAACCATGAACCTCAAACACAATGTATGTTAACCGTGTTCCCAAGTTCATTTTATCCTAAAAGGAACTACTACTTAATATACTGATTATAAAACTTAATTTTATTCTCAGAAAATGTGGTTTGAATTTACTATGCACTATATACAAGCATTGTTTTATATGATTTATTGGGAAAACTTACTTCATTTTTTACTTGGAATGGAAAATGAGATTGATATAAACATATTTACGATTTTTAACAGATATTTTTGAGAGGTTCTTTTTTTGGTTTTTCGAGACAGGGTTTCTCTGTGGTTTTGGAGCCTGTCCTGGCACCAGGCTGGCCTCGAACTCATAGAGATCCGCTTGCCTCTGCCTCCCGAGTGCTGGGATTAAAGGCGTGCGCCACCACCGCCCGGCTTTTTGAGAGGTTCTTAAAGTTTGTTCATAACTCTGTATAGTAGACTATCTTAAAATACCCACATACTTTATTTGAAGTAATGGGTTTTTATAGATGAAAAAATTGAAATTGGTCCAGTTTTTTTAAGGGTAGAAAAAATTAAAATGTGATCTGTTAGAATTATGGCTTTCTCTCATTTCCCAGTCCTTTTACTTTAGTTTTATATTTGATTTTTTTAAATATCCCTATTAAAAAATAGGGATCAAGGCCAAGCATGCTGGCACACACTTCAATTTAACCCAGCACTCAGGAGGCAGAAGCAGGGAGATTTCTGTGAGTTAGAGGCCAGCTTGGTCTACATAACGAGTTTCAGGGCAGCCAGCTGGAGTTACATAATAGAAAAAACAAAGGAAATAGTCACTAATGCAGTGGAACTTGGTTATAGTTTTGCTGTTGATTAGCCACATGTAGCAGAAGGACTGAAAACTGGGGCATGTCATAGGCTCTTTTACTGCATACGAGTGTGCTCTGTTGTGACTGTCACTCTATATTACTAAATAGTCATAATTTTACAGCTGATGTTCACACGTGTCCCATCATTCCTGTGGGTTTGGCAGCATGCTGAGTCAGAAGGCAGCCCGCATGTTGACATGCCCTTCTGGCTGGATGACACCAGCTGCCGTCACTGATAAAGCTCCCTGTCTTACTGTTGGGCTAGCGTTCCGTCACTAGTGTTGGGAGGCCCACACACAGGCCTTCCTCTGTCTCAGGCTCTACAGAGGAACAGACGGGGACAGGAGGAGTGTGAGACCGCTGTCTCCCACTTCCGTAGCTTAGTCAGGTGCTGACAGAGACCTCTCATGTTAGAGTTTTCTCCAAGTGTGACTGTGCCTCCCTCTCTCCCGCATGAGTGGCTGCATTGCCATATCTCAGTGGGCGTGGCTTTTGTGAGGAGACCACCTCTCTGTCACTTTCCTCTTAGTTTGAAGGTGTGCATTGCTAGTAAGGAAATTCCCCAAACATAAACAACTTCCCGTGAGAACACGCCTGCATTTCTCCACTCTGCTGCCGCCTGCTCCTCAGCCCTTAGATGTTTCCAGGAGTACACGTTCATGTCACCAGGTGTGCCATGTTTTGTGAAAGACCCTGGCTTCTTGGGTTGGTGGTGTGACTTAGCAGCCAAGTGCCTGCCTCGCCACACATGAGGCTCCTGGGTTCAATCCCCAGTTCTCAAAAAAGGAGGGAGAGCTGGCTTCTAGGTGAGCAATCCGAGCATCTCAAATATTAGAGTAGTTTCCATTGTGACCAAGAAACGTGACGTGCCATCTCCTTACTTCACATTTAAGCTCCGTTCAGTCCAGTGTGCGCTCCTTCTGGCACCAAGCTTTCTGTGCCTTGTCTCAAAATACTCTCAGAGTAGTGAGGTTCAGGCCTCGCTGCTATACAGACAGTCTGCATTATACTAGAGGGTCAGGCCTCCTGAGTACTTTGTCCTTGAGTGTTTCTGCTTTTAAATTAGGCTAGTTTGGAATAGTATTAAGATGAATTCAGGAAAGCCTTGGATTTTGTTTTCAGAACACAGCTTTGGACTTAGTAATTTTCTACAGACTATATATTACCATGCCCTTTTTCTTGGAATGCCGTGATCAAAGGGCTTCCAAATGTCAGATTTTTCTTAACTGTCCTGTTATTTCGTTGTGGCAATTTGAGTAAGTGCTTTTAACTCTTCTACCCCTTTAGTTACAGTCAGGAAGGCCCAAGTTGAAACGCTGGCACCATGAGAAGTATTTACTACATTTGTAGTTAATTTCTTAGTCCTCAGATTCCTGCTGCTGTCATTTATAATGTGAGGCTTTTTGTTGTTTTGTGTTTGTTTTTCGAGACAGGGTTTTTCTGTAGCTTTGGAGGCTGTCCTGGAACTAGCTCTTGTAGACCAGGCTGGTCTCTAACTCACAGAGATCACCTGCTTCTGCCTCCTGAGTGCTGCATGCACACTGCCACCCGGCTATTTTTTTTTTTTATTGAGACAAGGAAAAAAATAGTTTCCCCCTCCTCCACCTCCTCTCCCCCTCCCTCTCCAGTCCAAAGAGCAGTCAGGGTTCCCTGCCCTGTGGAAAGTCCAAGGTCCTCCCCCCTCCGTCCATGTCTAGGAAGGTGAACATCCAAACTGGCTAGGCTCCCACAAAGCCAGAACATGAAGTAGGATCAAAACC
>NW_004949118.1:553543-569329 GCF_000317375.1 Microtus ochrogaster | reverse complement strand
AAGAAACTAGACTTTAAAATGCTAATTAACCCAATTAAAAAATGGGGCACTGAACTGAACAGAGAATTCTCAACAGAAGAAGTTCAAATGGCCACCCGACTATTTTTAAACTCTACTTTAAAAAGCTGTGGAGCAGGGTCACTGGGAAGATGGCTTGGTGGATAAGAGCAGTTAACTATGAGAACCATAAGAACCCAAGTCCAGATCCCCAGCCCCCACATAAACAGGGCATAGCACTTTATGTACCTCTAACTCCGGCCTTGAGTGGTAGAAACAGGTAGATCCCAGGAGCTCTGTCGTTGACCAGCCTGGCCCAAATGGCAAGTTGCAGTTCAGGGAGCCTGAACTTACATGTTTACAGCAGGTAAGTCTCAGAGTGATAGAAAACACCTGGCTGAACCCCATACTCTGACCTTTTCATTGTGTTTGTTACCCCGTACTTACATACATACATCATGCACTCATACACCCCAGAAGTTACGTTTGATTTCCCATCTGTTCCTCGTAGGATTCGAGAGGACCATGTATTAAGCCAAAAATAGAATAAATTCTTAGTTCTCCTTCCTTCTGTCTGCCACAGTGACACCGATCCTGGCTCCCGGCAATGGCCTGAATCCGACACATTCTCTGGCTCTCAGTCCCCACAGTCTGTGGGAAGTGCAGCTGCAGACAGTGGCACCGAGTGCCTCTCAGACTCTGCCATGGACTTGCCTGATGTCACTCTCTCCCTCTGTGGAGGCCTCAGTGAGAATGGAGAGATTTCTAAAGGTATGCTGGACAGCCATGCCTGTCTTCACCTCAGAAGGGCAAGCCTGGTCATCGCTTGATTTGTGCCCAGACCTCTGTTCAGTAAATTACTGGCATGAGGGGAAGATATTAATGAAATCTACTTTCAGTTACCATAAATTCTTGACTGGCTTTGTATGCGTGTGGGTACCTTTTCATAAAGCCTTGTCTTAGAGTCTCACAGTGCCTTTTGTGTGTAGGGGGTAGTTCCATGAGGACCTCTTTTGTGAGACTCTTATTTCACACTCGGAAACTGATAACTTACTGGCTGCTCTGTCTGCAGAGCGACAGGGTAGGATCACATCCCATTGATGTTGCGTGTGTGTGTGTGAAACTGCTGAAGAACCTGTGGGGAGTGCCTAGCTGCCTTCCTGACAAGCTCAGGACTCAATAAGGGAAGACTGAAGCTGTGGGGCGGTGTCTGTCCACTGAATAAACAGTCTGATTGCCTTCTGTCTCAGGCCTGAGAGATGTCCACCCCATGTTCTTGCAGCCTTTGCTCCCCACCTCCTGTGTTAAGTTAACTGCCAGTGCACCACTAGCTCCACCTGACCCCTACTATTGTAGTGTGAACAGCACTGAATCAACTTGCCTGGGTTGACCTTTGTAGTCCAGGCAGATGTGATCCCTCAGTTGTCCTGCCTTTACCCACTTTGTATTCACTTTAAGTTACAACTTTTCTGGGTTTGGCCCCTACCTGTAATGGCTTTTCCTGAAAGGCAGCGCTCCTTCCGTGACTGGCATATCACATTAGCGTTGCCCTTTGTCCCCTCTCCCCAGAACTGCTTCAGATGGCAGCAGGGTTCACGGAATGTTAGAAAGGGGGTGGGGGTTTATTATATTTTGGTTTGGGGTTTAGTTTGAGTCCTAAAACTATGAAAGTGTCTTTTGATAAATGTGGAAAACAGTTTTCTCTAAAAGCCTTTTTAAGCCCATAAGTCCTTTAGTGCTGAGTGCTGTGACCGTCCAGAGATCTGTGCCTCACATGCTGATGGCTGCTTTACTTTGCAGAAAAGTTCATGGAGCATATCATCACTTACCATGAGTTTGCAGAAAACCCTGGCCTTATCGACAACCCGAACCTTGTAATACGGATATATAACCGGTAAACATTGTTGCCTTGATCGTTGCTAAGTACTCCACAGTTTCCAACTGCCATTGTTTTCCTTGCTGTAAGATTTGTTATCACACAAATGAGAACACAATGATTTACGAGTGAGGCTGAACCTTCACCTTTTGACCTGAGCTGGTGCAATACTGTCTCTGTTTTATGAGTCTTACTGCTTCTCGGCTCACAAAAGTTTGGCTTAAAGCAGATCTTCACAATTTAGTTGCTCATCTCTTTATTGGAGAGAATAAGCAATTTGATAAGATTATTCTTTCACTTTTCCTCTGGTCCCCTGACGCTCTCTAGGCTCCAGCCCTGCCCCTAAACCCTGCTTTTGCTTCTGACTCTGTGTGATGGGTTTGCACAATTTTTATTTCTCATAGTTACTACAACTGGGCTTTGGCTGCTCCCATGATCCTTAGCTTGCAAGTATTCCAGAAGAGTTTACCTAAGGTGAGTGATCTGCATTTGAAGTCTCCTTCAAAGTATCTATCATACAGCAGTCCAAAAGTTTATATTCTCTATTACTGGATTCTAGTCAAGGTTCTGAGTTTAGTATCCAAACTGCTGTATTCACCAAATCCTAGGCAATCACCTGGCCTACCACTTGTCCCCATTTTTGTTAAGTATGTATGTATCCCAGTTTCTGAGCTGCAGACTGAGTGCTCTGTGGTAGAGCACTTTCGTGAACGTGTGAAGTCTGAGTGCGGTCCCCAGTCTTCTACATCATCTGTTAAAAACTCTTCTCAATATGGGGAGAAACAGCAAGAAGTGGGCTCCCGAAAGGTGACATTCATGTGGCTGAATTAGATTGCAGTTGGCATGCCTGTTACAGAGAACTTTCTGCTCACCCACAAGATATCACTCCTTCTCAGACTTTGTTTGTATCATAAAAGCCGCAGATTCCAAGAATAAGAGGTGGAAGCTGTCTGTGTGCTTGCCGAACCCTGAGGTCCACTGGGCCTCACACAAACCTGCCCTGGAGCCTTGTCATTTCCAAGGAGTGCATGGCCTTTCCTCCTGAGCTGTGGAGAGCACTTGATGGTTTGAGAGCTGTGTAGAGCGTCTCTCATTCTGTAGTAAGGCCCTGTCCTACAGAATGGTAGTGAGGAGTCGGTGATTACAACTGCTAGATCTCCTGCGCTGACCCACACTGACTGTTTGCAGGCCACGGTCGAGTCCTGGGTTAAAGACAAGATGCCAAAGAAATCTGGTCGGTGGTGGTTTTGGCGTAAGAGAGAAAGCATGACCAAACAGGTAATGACTGATTTGTGTAAACACAACACTTTCTCTACCACTCATAAAAGCAGGGTACGGGCACTGCATGGCAGTTCTGAGGCATTGCTGCATGCAGGTGCTACGCTGCTGCTTTCTACAGATGTTTGAGCTGCTGGTTTTTTAGGAAGCTTGGACTTTGTAGGCAGAGCTGGGTGAAGCCCTGTGAGTAGTGAGGGTGGAGCTGGGGCGGAACTTGAATTTGACTCCAGAACACTACTCTTTCTGCTTCCTTGTTAGCTCTCAGGTGTGAACAGAGGTTATATCATGCACAATCCACATACAAACATGCAGAATGTCCCTTTTAACAAAGTAGCAGGAGAGCAGGTTTGTCCAGAGAGCCTTCTAAAGAAGGGAATTCTGGGAGTTTCACTGTTGTTTTTCAGATAACAGAGGGTGGTCTTGCATTTACCAAGTTCATGACCATATCAGTGTGGTCGGGCTGCCTTTCTCCCTTCTGTAGGTGACAGACAGGAGAAGGCACCAGTAGTTACTTCCATGGTGCAGTCCAGATGCCTCAACCAGATACCTGACCATTGGGCCAGTTATATTTTGTGAATAGCTTTTTACAAGCAGTGTGTGATTTGTGCCCTTCAACTTCAAGTGGAAAAAGTTCCTCAAGTTTGCAGTCATGGATGGAGGTTTTCATTTCCTAGCAAGGACTACAGCCGAAGTTTGGAGAAAACATTGTACACTGACATTATCATCTTTCTGTCCAGCTACCAGAGACCAAGGAGGGAAAATCTGAGGTCCCGCCAACAAATGACCTATCTTCCAGTGCTGAGGAGCCAGCCAGTGCCAGGTGGGTGCCCTGTCCTTTCTCCTAGCTCATGGCACTGGCAATCCTGCTCGGGTATAAGATCAAAGTTGATCTTGGCAATTCTGCTGAATTTTAGCTATAATACCTTTTTCCTTATAGAAAGACACGACAGTAAGTGGCTTGTCAGTGGCACTTGGTAGATAAAGAAGGCCTTTCCCAGTTTGCAGGCCTTAAATACACAGCATTGCTTCTAATACTGCGCCCATCACAGAGCCAGTCTACTAGGAAAGGCAGAACTTCAGGAAGGGATCCTGGACATAATCGGGACTGCCCCACTGGTATCCCTACTCCCTGCTTTTCAAGTGGCAGAAGGGATATTAAAAAGCTTCTGAAGGGTGGATTTGGGCATTTGAGTGGCTCGGTTGTGTTGTGTGTGCTTACATTCCAACCCTGTCCTTTGATCTCACTCCCACAGTGGTAATCCTAGTCTGGGGTTCATCTTCTCACTCTTCTTACTTTCTCTCGGAAAAGAAGTATAAAGGGAATTTTCTAAATTTAGAAATATTTCCTGCTATGTCCAATGATGTTTTAATATAGCCAAAGCTTGAACAGATCCTTCTGCCTCAGTCTTGTGGAGACTTGGCTTGTGGATATGTAACACTTGTTTATTTTCTTGTCCTAAATTATAAGCCCTCTCATCTGTCAGTAGCCTGGCTCTTTGTGACTAGTTTGTTGATTAGGCCTGCAGAGAATGATTCTTCTAGTGATGAGGGGTCACAGGAGTTGGAAGAAACAATCAAAGTTGAAACCATCTCCATGGAGACACTGAGTCACTGTAGCACAGCTTCATATAAGAAGTCTCTCCGACTCTCCTCGGACCAGATAGTAAGTATTATGCAGTAGAGTTGTGCTTATATAAGTGCTTCTCTGGAGAACAGCACCCCCAAGTCCTGGTGAGCAGTTAGGACCACTCAAGGAGCGTGTGACCTGGGTTCCTCCCCACGTAGAACACCTGCCCCAGTTTCTGGAAATGAACCAAAGAATGGGTATTTTTAGCAGGTTTCTCTGGCTAATCTTACTGCTCATTCAGCGCAGGACCACATGCTGCTGCTTGGCATTCATAACAGCAGAGCAATGACATCTTAAATGTGATTTCTTCCCTCTCACTTTGACACAGTTGTACTATGAAATGGTTTTCCTGGGTTGAGCATGAGGCTGTGACCAGGGCAGTGAATAGTGATTTTAGGTATGATGGACGATAGGGAGGTTTTGTTTTGTATTAGGGTATCAGGAAATCCTTGGGACTGGAAAACAGTACTCAAGCAATGTGTCTCCTCAACCATTATAATCATGCATGAGTCAGGGCTAGCTAACACCAGAGAAACCACATGCTCTGAGTTTCATTGTAAAGAGTTAAACTCTGCTCCAAAGTATGGATTTTCAGCTTTCTTTAATGTTGTGCTTTTTATAAAAGGCAAAATTGAAGCTCCATGACGGCCCCAATGACGTTGTATTCAGTATTACAACCCAGTATCAGGGTACCTGTCGTTGTGCGGGTACCATCTACCTGTGGAACTGGAATGACAAAATCATCATTTCTGACATTGATGGAACAATAACCAAGTAAGCTGGAGCATATTGTGGGTAGCAGGAAGGATATGGGTTGGGGAAGCAGTCAGAACCCAGCAATAATGAGAGTGTCTTTTAAACCATATGCCCTGAGATATACTGAAAACAGCCCAAATGGTGTCATTTTTTATGGGGGAGGGGGAGGTGTGTGGAACCGTACAAATGCTTTCTCAAATGTAACTTGGAAAGATTTGGCCACTTGGTCCCCAAATTCTAATATTCAGTGAAGACAAACTGTTTAAGATTTTAGGGAATGAGAAAAAAGATGTGTTAGTGGATTATCTCTGAAAATAAATACTGTGCGTTCCTGTAACTCCCCTGTAGGAGCACCTCAGGGTATGTCACTGCAGGGCTGCCCTGCCTTTACATGAAGTCAGGTGAAACCACCTTGAGACAGTGTCCCCACCTAGTGCTTACTGGCAGCCAGTATGAAAATGCTCAGCTCTCTATGTTGGTTTCTGGTGTCTGTTTCTGTTTCTACCCTCTTACCAGGTCTGATGCTTTGGGACAGATTCTCCCACAGCTGGGTAAAGACTGGACTCATCAGGGTATAGCGAAGCTATACCACTCCATCAATGAGTGAGTACCCATTTCTGAGTGTCCTCTTCCCAGTTTTGTTTTGACCAAGAACTAGAGAAAAATAATACAGATCTGTATACATTGTGTGTTTATGGCTAGGTATTTTTTGGTTTTGTTTTCAAAAGTGTTGTGTACTTGGTATCCTATTATTGTGTTTTACCTGCCATAACTCAGCTAAGTTCTGGGAATCACTAACTTTCCTAGGTCATCAGAACTGTAACTATTTGTAGCTAGGATTTATCAGGAGAGCTGACTTTAATGTCTGCATGCCACTGATCTGGAGATACAGTTCCATCTTCAGCTTGAGTTGAGAATACCATACTAAGAAAGTCAAAATATGTCAGTTACTCAGGTGTAATTATGCCTCCTGTCCTATAGATTGGTTTGTGACCTACAAACTAAATAAGGCCCCTTAGATCCTTTACAGCAAATACCTTACATATAGTCCAGTTTTGTCCACTCTGGATCTTTCTGAACTAGGTGCAGCATGTATTAAGTCAGTGTAAGTCACTTTGCAGTTTAACACAATCTGTTTTTGCATATGCCTCTGTTTTGTCCATGGTTTCTAACTCTAACTGGTTTCCTTCTGCGTTTAGTAATTTCATTTTCAAAGTAAAAGAGAGGAACTTATTTGGATCTTTTAAAAGAAAAAAAAATTTTTCTGTATCCACAAGACATGGCTAACCAGATTGTTTGTGTGTGCGTTTGTGCTGGTTTTGTTGTTTTTGGTTTTGTCTTTTTTAGGAACGGTTACAAGTTTCTATACTGTTCTGCACGTGCCATTGGCATGGCCGACATGACCCGAGGTTATCTGCACTGGGTCAATGACAAGGGCACCATCTTGCCCCGAGGCCCTCTGATGCTGTCTCCCAGCAGTCTGTTCTCTGCCTTCCACAGGTAACTTTCCTGTGGGCTGGGCGTGCTGGGCTCCTCCACTGGGGGCTGGAGGAGTGGTGGAGACAGAACTCTAACAGGTCCTTCAGGCTGTAGAGTGTCTGTGTTTTGTCATTTGTTGGCTCCCTGAAGTGCTCTAAGATGATGAAGGGAAAGTGTTATTACCCAAATACTCCATCGCAGGATGGACTAGCAAAAGAGGAAGAATGCTGACTGTTCCTGCGGGTTATTAGGAACATAGGGTGACGTGAAGGTGAAGATCTGTCTAAGAACAGACTCTGGTAGAAACTGCCATTTTCAATTGGTGGTCGTATCTCCTCTTCTTTAGGGAAGTGATAGAGAAGAAACCAGAGAAGTTCAAAATCGAGTGTCTGAATGATATTAAGAACCTGTTTGCCCCGTCCAAGCAGCCCTTCTACGCTGCCTTTGGAAACCGTCCTAACGTAAGTGTCTTTGGAGTGTGTTTTCATTTATTTTTTGTGTATGAGTGCTTCGTCTACATATATAGAGAGCCACATGTGTGCCTGATGCCAGCGGAAGAGCAAGGGCATCAGATCTCCTGGAACTGGAGTGAGCCACCATGTGGGTGCTGGAAATCAAACCAGGGCCCTCTGCAGAGCAGCAAGTGCTCTCAGCCATGAGTACCCCTCTGGTCCCTTTGTACATTTTTTGTTGAAACAGGATCTCAGTAAGTTACCCGTTCTGTAGCTTAGGCAGCCTTTGAACTTGAAATCTTGCCTCAGCTGCTTGAGTAGCCAGGATCTGCACTAGAGGCCAGGCTTATTCAAATTTCCCTAGAAGTTGGGAAAGTCCTATAGTTACCTTTTGGAC
Source organism: Microtus ochrogaster (assembly GCF_000317375.1). Lineage (NCBI taxonomy): Eukaryota > Metazoa > Chordata > Mammalia > Rodentia > Cricetidae > Microtus > Microtus ochrogaster. Next base: position 561,467 of record NW_004949118.1, on the reverse strand, counting down.
CCAAGAATGTATACAGAGGATATCCTCACCCACCCCACCCCCAAACCCCTTTGAATTTATTTCCTCAGTCAGTTCTGCCTGTGTTCTAACTGGTCTGAAGCCATGCCCTTGGTCTACACCAGAACCATGATGCAAATTCTCACCCTGCCTTGTGTACTGTATCTTATGGGGGAGGGGAGTCCTCCATATCTGGACTACTAAAGGTGTTACTGCAGTATTCTCGGAGGATCTTGATTTGCTCTTTGCTGCCCATTTCTGACTCCCTGTGCACTTTCTGGATTTGTCTCAAGATTTCCTGTCTTCAGCCCATGTAGTGGTTCTGGCCTATGAGGAGCCAGCTAAGTTTTGGTGTCTTCTGCAGGATGTCTATGCTTACACACAAGTCGGAGTTCCAGACTGTAGGATTTTCACCGTGAATCCAAAGGGGGAATTAATACAAGAAAGGACCAAAGGAAACAAGTCATCGTAAGTGCATTTGTGTTGCAGACATATACATATACATATACATATACATATACATATACATATACATATACATATACGTAAGAACTGAGACGGGGCCCAGCCAGGAGGAGTAGAGCTATGCCTGTGTGAGCATTCTCTGTGGGTAGTGGCTTAGGGAGTCTCTGGTTATTTTATGTGTGAAGACAGTGTGCACCCTGGGATGGGGCCAAGCTCTGAGTAAGTGCTGAGCAGCCCTTTCGTATAATCTGAATAGCCAGCCTCACAACCCATGTCTTTGCTAAACATGAGTTGTTAGATAACAGCTTGTATGTCTTCCCAATTCCTTCCAGGTATCACAGGCTGAGTGAGCTTGTGGAACACGTGTTCCCACTTCTCAGTAAGGAACAGAATTCTGCTTTTCCGTGCCCAGAGTTCAGTTCCTTCTGTTACTGGCGAGACCCAATCCCTGATGTGGACCTGGATGACCTAGCTTGAACGAAGCCTATACGGCAGGGTGGGGACACTCACCTGCCTCCCAACAGGGGAAGTAACTGGCCTCTTACGGATGAAGACCCCGGAGCCTGCAGTCAGGAACCTGCTTTCCAGAACAGGGACAGGGTCCCCGAAGCTGGTACTGCCGCCCTCTTTCACCTCCCCGGGCACCACTCAGCACCGGGACAGAGGATGAAGGGCCTTAGCCTGTGTTCCATCACCTGGGCTTCCTCACATGCTTTCTGTGGAGCCGTGTGCTGCGCCCCTCAGCTGCAAGACTTAGAGTGGCAGAAATGAGAAACTAGACAAGAACGACCAGCACATTACCACACAGTAAAGAGTTAAAATTTCCACTGCTCCGTTGATGGTTTCTCTCTGTAACCAGGGCTTTCTCCAGAAGTCTGTTAGTGTTGCTGGCTATGTGTCTGTGTCCCCTCAGGACACTTCTGCTCTTGGTCCCTGAACCAGGACAACGGCTTCGTGTGCCAAGATGGGCATCCCCAGCAACTGTGTGCAGCGCCATGATCCCAACTCTAGCAGCATGGGCTTCTGAGGAGAGAGCACCTTGGCATCATCATCTCCTCACCTGTGCCTGCTTCCCAGGGAGAAAGAAGCCGTTTGAGTTACTGCTCTACCCTAGCCAGAAGAACAAGTGCATATTTTATATCTGGAGTAATCCTGAGAAATTGGTTTGGAATACAGAAAAGGCAGCAGCTTTGCCTCACAAGCATAGAAAGGCAGCTGCCCTGGGTCCTGGGAGTCACCCTTTCCTCTGACGCTGTCTCCTGGCTGAAGTGGCCCCTGGTGAGTAGGTATTTCAGGAAAGGATTTCTGAAGTTCTGGCTTCAGAGTTGCCAGGGGAAAAGCCCCTGGCTGGCAGCATTGACCAGTCATTTGGACTTTAACCATGTAATGAGTCCCTGGAGGCATGGGAGAGAGGGTCATGGAGCGCCTGTGGAGAGCCAGCACTGCGGCAGTGGCCCCAGCCCATCGTCCAGTTCACACAGTTGATACTGCAGATGAAGCCTCGTGGGGATGTGGGTACCCTTGCATTTTCTTGACAGCAGCATGCACTGGCCTAGTTACGCTCTCTTGTCAAATATCAGGACAGATGTGACAGGGAGAGTTATGTCCTGGACTCTCCACAGCCTCTGATCAACATGGTGTGGACAGTCACTGCAGTGCAAACATCAAGAGAAGTGTTGGCAGAAGGCGTCCCAGGGACCTTCACTGGTTCTTGGTACAGCCCTCTTGGACGGTGCATATGAAGGCTGAGCAGAGCGGGCACTGCAGGGAAAGATGGTTCCACTTCAGCCCTGCACCCTGCGGCTGGACGGCTGGCCCTGTCACAGTGTTTCAGTTTGCTTCACCCAGTTGGCTTAGAAAGGGGGGTTATTTTCCAGATTGGAGAGTTGAGTGTCCCTGCCTCGTTTCAGTATTGCAGTTGAATGCAGCGACCATGTAACATTCTTTAATAGAAGAAAAAACCTTTGAACGTAGTTTTCGGTGGCAAACCACTGGAGGCAGTGCTCGCAGAGGGGGCAATGCAGGCTTCCACAGTGCTGGCCTCACTATAGATAGCCCGTGTCTCCTTCATGAGTTATTTGTTAGGTATAGGGAAACTCAGTTGTTTATGTGAAATTCTTCCCAGGCAGTGAAGTAAGATTTGTAGAGCAGCCATGTGACCACGTGATGCTGTCAAGGTCTCGGCACCGCCTGGGATTTAGCACCCTTTGGTTTATGGAGTAAGAGTTGTGTGCGCTTACCCTGAGCTCAGTAGAATCTCTATGGTACAGAAAATCTCATCTTGTTTCCTCAGACAGTTTCAGTTTGTCCTTTGTGGAGTCTATGCCTCAGCAGCCTGTTTTTTTTTCCTTGACACTCTTTTCTTTGGACACATGGGCCTTCTCAGAGGGCCCAGCTTAGGTTGTGGGGCTCCTGGCCTGTGCTGCTCTTCTCCCCCGTCTCCATTAGCCCTGCACTTGTCACTACAGATTGATCAGTGGGTATTTAGGCTAATGAATGTAACTCTTTTTCCTTATTTAAAGGAGTCTTCTTGCTGAAAGTAGATGATTACTATTGCTGTAGTGTTCTGAAGTATTAGGTTTGTGCTGAAAATCCATTGCCATTTGTTACAAATGACATTTGTTCTTTCTGTGAAAGAGAGATGCCCTCAAGTGTGTTTGCACACAAACCCTTAGATGGCTTGTTGCAGTATCTCCCTTGTTGCCAGTGGCAGGTGATGCTGACGGGGCACTGTTGGCAGACTGGCCTCAGAGTCGCTGTCGGCGTTGCCCTCTGTCCTCTAGCTCACTCTAACTTCAGTGTTGGCTTTGATGTCGAGTGTTGAAGCACTGTAGTAGAACTGATGGCTGTTCTCCCTCCATCAGGCTGTGTAGGATGCACACTTAGCCCTGTGATCAGGACTGCACTTCCTGTGGTCTAACCCATCTGCATAGTTTCAGTTGGAAAGAAACGTACTATTGTGATGACCCAAAACTAAAGCTGCTAAAAACCATGGACAAGGACCAGAGCTGAGTGGCAGGGAGGCTCTGTCCTTGCAGCCCCTTTCCCTTCTGCAGTGCTGCTGAAGGAACGGTTAGGACGACAGGAACACCTTCTCCTCTTGCAGTTGATTGCTGCAGGGAACTTGGCAGCGTTATTGCGTAGCTCTGGGACACCTCGTTTCTGAGCATGCTGGGATTTATTTAAAACCGGGTGAAGTCAGTGCTCTTTCCAGGTGAAAACCTTTCATTTTGATTTGAAGGCAGAGGGAAGATTGCTCTTTTCATAACTGTGTTCAGCCGATGACATTTGATAATCAGACAGCATTGTCACTAAGCAGTTTAGGTTGTGTAATTGTAAACCCCAGCGCAGTGCCTCATCATGGTAAAGATGTCTTCAGATGAATGGCTCATATTTTGGTGCAGTGTTTGATGTTCACAACAAAATGTTACAATAATAAACTAACATAAACTGAGTGCATTGGGCTCTTTCCTTTAGAGGATGTTTGACCATCTTATCTGTATTAGTGCCAGAGATTGATAATTATAATTATCAGTTCTATATGAATAGCGTTTTTGTCTAAAGGAGGAACCTCTTCCTGTTGCTCACATGTAAACCCTGATTCCAGAAGTGAAGCTCCATCCACAGGAACTGATGTCTCTGCCTTGTAGGTTCTGCCGAGGAGTGATTGATTCCTATGTCAGTTCCCCTATAGTGTGGCTAGCACACCAGCCCTCAGAGCCCCCTAGGGGTCCACTCAACCTTCAATATCCCCTTTTATAAGCCCCTCTTGAGGTCCTGATGTTGGCAGCAGACAACAGAGTGAACGTCACAACCCACGTCACATAGGCGATGACAAGAGTGGTGTCCTTGTCCCCTCAGGTCCAGATCATATAATAAAAACTCTGTGTTTGATGCTGCTTTCCTGGGATGTGAGGCTGGGCTGAGAGAAGCCACAGGTCTTCTGGTAGTATCCTTTGGCCTAGAAAGAGTCTGACTATAAAGAACTGGGGTTTTCCTCAAGCAGTTTGAAGTACTGAGTGTGGAGCCCAGAGGACCTGGTCTGTCCGTCCCTTCTGTGCAGACCTGTGTGTGTCCCTCCTTCCCATCATAAGATGGCGTATGAAAACACGTGTATGTTTAGGAGGCAGACAGGGTCCATGTGTTGTAAATGTGGGGAAACAGAATGCTTGTCAGCGGGAATGATCTAGAATCGGCCCGGAGCAGACTTGCGGTCCTCCTGGGTAGTCATTCAGATGGTCCTGTTTGGTGGTGTGCATGTCTGGCAGAAAGCCCCAGTCATTCGTAAATACTGTCCTTTTTCTCAGTAATCAAGAACTCCTTGACTTTCACAAGTTGTACCCTGATCATCGTGGCCATGTGGTGTGTGCCAGTTCCTGCTTGGGAGGATTGCTTGACCAGCTGAGTGACAACTAGACTCTCAAAATGTCTTATAGGCCATTGAAGCCATAAGCCTAAGTACTTCAATTCAGTGTCTACCGATGATGACTCATGGGCATATGACTTGAGGGGTGTGGTGACTTAGGGGGGCTGCTCCAAACTCTCCTCCCACAGACAGGCATCTCCAAAAAAAGATAGGTTCTACCCTTTTAAACCTGTATCCTGCATGGGCTCGTCTGGCTTTCATTCCCTTTTGTCCTGCAGCTAGTATGGGCTCGCTCCACTTTGCCTGTTGGGTCCAGGAAGGTAAGTCACACACACTGGCGGGCCCAGCTCTAGTTGATGCTCTGGAGACCTATGTGGAAGCCGGGCATACAGTGGCCATGCGCCTAGTGTCAGGTCCCTGCCTTGGGCCACTGAGCACTTGGCCAGTTTGGCACTGAACAAGGTCAAAGAAGAGTGTGAGAGGAAAGGGCGAAAGCGCCCGTGCGCCAGCCGGGTTTTCCTGAAAAACACTGCTGCTGTGGGTTTTTCCATTAGTCATTGCTAGGACAGGCAAGGATACTCTGTAGCCAACTCCCCAGCTGTAGAAACAGAGAGCTCTCAAAACTGCAGTCCAGGCCCATCCTTCCAACAACCCGTGAAACCCAAGGCATTTTTATAGCATTGGCCTCTTCTGCCAACTGGGCTAAGAATACAACTGTTGACACCCTGGTTTCCCTGTCTGTATCTTCTACGAGGGACCTGGGGGAGTTGCCTTTCCCTGCGGGTGCTGGTTCATCAACAAGCTTGCCCCAAAGCTGGTTAGCAAAAGCCACCGAGCTAAATGTCCCATATGTACATAGAGCTTTTGGGTTGCTGGGAGAGGACCATGATGCTAGGCCTCCTAGACCCGTGTGCCTGTTCTCTCAGATGAGCTCAGCTTCCAGGCGGCCATCTGGGTTATATCGGGGCCTCGTGTTGCTTAGGAACTGGAGTCCACAGTGCTGTCTCTGCCAGTGAGCTGCACAGTGGAGGCAGTCTCGTCCGCCTGTAAGCAGACCACTTCCCCTAAGCGTCCCCTCTTCAGCTCCAGGACTGCAGTAGACCCTGACCTTCAAGGACATCTGGTCCCTGTTTACCAGCCAAAATCAGAACCCAAATGTGTACAGTCTGGAAGCCGGAAGGTAGCAGTTTAGAGGCTGGAATTAATTCACACACAAGATTACTTTTTACAGCCATAAAACGTTTTCTAGGTTGCTTTTTTTCCCCCCAGTCCATAAGGTCTGAGATACAGAAGAGGAACATAAGGTGATAGTGACATCTTTATTGACGCTCCCTGTCTTTGCACTTATATCGTACATGTCATTTAAGGAGCCCAACAAGCTTCATAAATAATGTCTGTTGCACCCCCCTTTGTAGCAGGGCCCAGGTGATGAGAGATGAGTCCCAGGCAGTAACAAAGCCGAGTGTGGGGTAGCCCAGATTCCACTCTGGGCCCAGGCCCCTTCAGCACTTCAGTGTTCAAACTATCCTGTGTGCAGCCTCTGGAGAGGCATCCGCTCCAGTGTCCTCCAGGGAAGGCCAGCTACAGGTTGTCCAGCTGCAGCAGGCCCTGCCCAGTTGGGCAGCAGCTGCAGCCTCCACAGGTAGCACCGCATAGGCCCAGTCCAGAAGCCGGCTTCCAGCCAAAGGGATTTGCCAAGTCTTCTGGCTGCCCAGTTAGAGTTCCAGAAAAATGGGGGCCTCCTTAACCGTGTGTCACTTCCAAGGCTGTCTGGAAACGCCTGAGGGGTGGCAGTCTCTACAGTGAGGGAAGACCTTTATCCCGGGGGCGGGTGGGGCGTGCGCCAGTGACGCACTGAATATATTAAAGCTTTGGAATTTTTACAGCCTTCCTCCCTTGACCTCCCTAGAGGTGGGAAAGGAAAGGATACAGGAAAACACCACTGAAGGTGGAGTACATTTCATCAAAGTCTGTGTGAGCCAGCCTGCCCCCAGTCACCACAACATTGACCCCATCCCCTGCCTTCAAGTGCACGATGAGGTGGAAAGCGCCCGGGCCCCCGCAGGTGTGCACAGCCCCGGGGGGACGGTGGTATTCCAGGAACTCTCTCCTGTACCCAGCTGTATGCAGCTGGGCAACACTGGCGTTGGACACAGACAGTACTGCCTCCACGTAGGCATCTCTCTCGGGGGTGAGGGTGGCCGTGATCAAGTAGCGCCCATCGTACGGTGCCGTGAAGATCCCTAGGAAAATGCAGGCAGACAGGTGAGCCTCCGCCGCCCATACACCATACGAGGCCACTTCAAGTTGCCTCTAACTGTCCCTGGCTTTTAGCACCCAAAGCCCTGGACAAATCAGGATAGTTAGTCACCAAACTTGTAGAAGGCTTGTTGCTTGGGAGATAGTGCCACCCAACCGCACCTGTTTTTCAGTATGAAGATGAACCCTGGTGTGGCTCTCCCGCTGCACCCACAGACTCAGGCCACTCAGCGCATGCTGGTGTGGTCCTCATTTCATAGCCCACCGTCCTAAGCTTGTAACGACCAGAACGAAAGCTCCAATAACCCGGGACTTGGAGTAGTGTGATTCTCCTAGTCTAACCATAGCAGAAGGCTCGAAGACAAACCAGCCTTGACCCTGCTGGGAGACAAACCAGCCTTGACCCTGCTGGGACAGGCAGCCAGTTCCACCAACATTCCTGCCCTGCCGTGTACAATGGCATGTGCTTCCTGAAGACTTGGGCCCAAGACCCAGCCCTTGCCATGTTAAAAACCATCTTCCTAAACCCTGGCTGTCTCTTGGGGCATTTCTCCTCATTGCGTATACCCAAAAGCTAGGCTGCTGGACCCCATTCATAAGACAGCTGATGAGAATAAAACTTGCCTAACCCAAGAAGAGGCAGATACTGAACCACCCAGCCCTAGGAGGCCAGGCTAATACTCTCCTCATCTAGAAGATTCGGCCTCTTGGATACAGGTGCTATTCACTTATGGCCAGAAGCCCTGTTATCCACTAACTCAGTGTCCACATGCTCTGGGAAGTAGCTAGAGGTGAACCACTCAGAGCCTCCATCCCAGGAGGGGCGGGTCCCAGGCT
>NW_004949118.1:551068-552938 GCF_000317375.1 Microtus ochrogaster | reverse complement strand
GAGGGGAACCACTCAGCCTCCATCCCAGGAGGGGCGGGTCCCAGGTCGTTATACTCAGAACCTAGCCTTTAAGTCTGACTGAGGCTTCCCTTTCCCCTCCCATGCTTACTATTTCAATTGCATCCTGTTTATAACTCCTAGAATCTTTTAGGAGGTGCTGGGCCAAGTTTTCAATTGCCTGTCTGGTGGGGGCAAGTCTAGCTCAAAATTGCCTAGAACTTCCTTGATAGCACTGACCTGCTGTTGAGACTAGTTCTCCGAAGGAGAAAGAAACATGTGGCTGTTAGCCTGCTTGCGAAGATCACCAGCCTGTGTGAGAATAAGGGGTTCCTACAGCCAACATAGCCCGAAAGCAACCCCAACTCTGGTACCAAACCTCTAAGCACAGATTAGAGAGCTTGCTGAGATTTGCTGTAAACAGTCTGGATACCTGAATTCTTTCTCTGTCTGACACTGAGGCCTGACATTTCGGAACCAGTGTGACTTAGCCAGAGGGTAACCAGGCAGGGGACTGTGGAGAGAGTGGCTAAAAATTACCCAGAAGATGCTGAGGACCCTGCCTACATAAACAGCAGTCATAACTGCGAGAGCAAGGAGGCAGTGCCCATGGTCCAGACGGGAAGCATCCCGGGAGGGAAAGCCCCAAGCCTGGCTGTCCGGAAGGACTCTGTGACAGCACATCGGGAGGTGGCCTAGAACAGGTGTGTGACACAGTGCAAGCTGGAAGAAGGGAAAGGTGGCCGTGCTGTCACAGCTTGTACCAGGTTCCACCACACTCGGCACTGGGCTCCCTGGAGACAGGCGTAGGTGCTGCGGAGACGCCAAAGCTCACAATGCAGTTCTGTCTCTGTGTGAGGCCCCTTCTGGAGAAAGCACAGCCCTTATTTGGCTCTCATCATAAACACGAGATTGCGAAGGGAGTCTCTGCCCCTGATGATTCACAGATCACCACCAAGTGTGATGATTCACCAAGCGTGCTTGGTGGCAGGGTTGGTGGCCGGTGTGTGATGAGGCCTTCTGCACCTGCAGCCCAGGAGCTGGAGGTTCGGTGACAGAGCTGCTTCAGAGGACCAACACAGGATGAGGTGGGGGTACCTGCATCTGGATGAAGCAAGCCGGAAGCCCTCTCCCCCCCACCCCCGCACTCACCAGTGGCGGGGTTGTATACGCCTCCATCGTTGACCAGCACCTTATTAAAGAGAACGACGCCTCCGTCACTGGGGAAAGGCTTCTGGGTGAGGCCGGCTGAAAAGGACACCAGGGCAGGCAGTGGCACACCTAGGCAGAGAGAGGCAAGAGCACATGGACCAGCCTGTCTTCTGAAAGTGTTGATGTAGATTGGGGTACAAGCTATGTTTAAGGTCCGGAGCCTGCCCTCGATAGACCAACAACTAGTACAGAGAAGCTGAACTGGACAGGGATGAGAGGCACATGGACACTTCATATGAACACACAGAAAGCTGAATATATGTATAAGGAAGAATGTGCTGTGTGTATGTGTTTAGGTGAGCCTGCTGTGTGCCGCACCCGGGAGTGGTGCTGGGTACATAAAGAGAATCGTCTAGGGAGCTGCTTGCCTGATCCAATAAAGCCTGGGCCCCAGAAAGCTCATCAGGACCACACAGGCCCAGCCCACCCAGCGCTCCCCTCGGAAAACATGAACAGAGACAGCGTAGGAGGAAAACTCCTGCCTCCGAGCCTCTCTAGGGTTTCAGTCCCTAGAGGCCAGGACCTCAGGGCTGTTGGGTGTGGAAGGGCTAGGCTCTAGGCTCCACCCACGCCTGCAGTGCCCAGGGAAGAAGGCAGGAAGTGCAGGGCAGAGACCACCAAGAAAAACAATTCTTATATATATAATTTTTTTTTTTTTTTT
>NW_004949118.1:544608-550963 GCF_000317375.1 Microtus ochrogaster | reverse complement strand
TGTAGACCAGGCTGGTCTTGAACTCACAGAGATCCGCCTGCCTCTGCCTCCCGAGTGCTGGGATTAAAGGCATGCACCACCACCGCCCGGCTCAAGGAAAACAATTCTAATCAGGACATACCTGGGGTAGCTACAGGAGGTGACTTGGGGTAGCCTGAAAAATAAGAGAGTGAAAAGTGTTAAATCCTGAACTGGTATTTTACAGAATGCTCCCTTCACCTAAGTGCTCAAATTGGGCCTCTGTCACTAAAGAAACAGAGCAAGAACACAAGTTCAGAGATGTCTTCTTCACCTGCCAGCTCACGCTTAGACAGCAGTGCCAGCCTAAGGCAAGGAAAGCCCACTGACAGCCTCCTGCGCTTTCCTCACAACACACACAGCATTTGTTAGGTGTGTGCGTACAAGCATGGTTGGTGGGACAGATGTGCAAACGGCCCAAAAGAACATAAGCATCCCGGAACGGAAACACGATGGACTCCTAGAAAAAGCAGGTGTGATGGCCACAGCCATGGTGACTAAGAGCAGGTGTCTCCTCCCCAGTGTCATACAGCCATAGTCCTAAACCAGTTATTGGTGTATCAGATCACTGGGAGGAGCCAACCGAATCTGATTGGAAAGGGACTATGCATGGTCCCCAGTAGGTGTGCTTGGGACACAGATGTGCCTTGAGTGCGGCTGGGACGGCCACAGACAGAGATGGCTTTAGGGACTGACTCGGGCTAAGTCATGGCTCTCACCCACGACGGGGACAGTTACATTTTTATTTCTCTTGCCGTCCTGAGGTGTTCTCAATATCTACATGTCAGATCAGAAAAAATGTGGTTCCTCCAAACTCTAGTGTCCTTGGAAGCTACCCTTCTGAACTTTACCCCAAAGGTGTAAAGTTCACCATAGTGCACACACACAGAACCAGGCATAGGCTAGAGCAGTCCGCCATTGCAGGCCTTCTGAAGGGCAGACTCACCTGGTGCCCCTGCATAGCCTTCTGAGCTAGGGATGGGCCCCTGCCCCATCTGTCCATCCACTCCCTGGGGCAGGCCCCTTCCGGACACGCCCATCCTGCCTGGAGGCCCAGCTTCTCCCGTCTCCATGCTGACCCCACTAGAGCCAGGCAGGAAGGGCAGCCCTGGGCGGCGAGGCCAGGCAGGCAAAGGTGGTGGTTGCAGGGGCTTCTGGGGCAGTATTGGCCGCTGGCCTGTCTGTGGTGGTCTGGCAAGGTCCTCTGGCAGTGGGGTCAGGTGGGGTGGCTCAGTGGGGGCGTCCTCTGAAGGTCTGGTGGGTTCTAGTGGGGTCTTCTCAGACGATGGTGGGGGTGATTCTGGGGGTTCCTCTGCTAAGAAGTGAGAAAAACCAGAGTTAAAATGTCTCCAGGCCCGCAGGGCGAACCTCCATGGCATAACCCTTGATTAGCTATGAACAACCGTGCCTGCGTAGCTGAGGCATTGTCCTCCACAGGATGTAAAGGACACCATGGCTTCGGATGCTCGCCTGGTATCCTCTGAAGGAACTACAGCTGCACTGCCTCCAATCAGCTGGGAAGAAGCTGGGGCCTCCTTGTAGGTGCTGACTCCAGAACTGCACGGTCCCAGCTCCAATGCCATGGCCTTTCACAGCATGCTCACATCTTCCCACCAGGATTTCATACCGCTGGCTACCACAGTCTCAACAGCAAGCCAGCCCCAGTGCCAGGCTGGTGGCCTCACTGCTGGCTCCTGAGGGGCCGCCCAGGCAGGTGTCAGGAACTTTCCCTGCCCCCGTAGTTGTCACTGACCCCAAAGAAGCATCACCACCCTTTCCGCAGGCCTTCAGGTCACCAGTGGAGGGACTTCCCAGGAGGGGAACCTCCTGCTTCATGCCTCTCTGAGTGGCCACCACAATGACTCAGCCAAGAACCGCCACCCCTTCCTTTCTCTGGATACATTCCCGGAACTGGCATTTCAGCCAGCCCTGGCTACTGCTCACAAAGCATCTGAAAATGTACCACTTGCAAATGCAAAGACCGTCCACCTCCTTTATTATCCTGGTGTCTGCCATGCCCCAGGACAGTTACAATGACAAAATACATATTGTAGTTCCCCTTCCGCCCAAGAACAAGTAGCCAGAGCACCCCAAAAAGTTATTTCTCAGCCTTCTCTGCCCAGTTTTCATGAGAGAATAAACCCCACAGAAAATGGTTCGAGTAAGCACCATTTCAGTTCTCCCGAAGGTGACATCGAGATAATCCCACTGCCAATGCAGGCAGTGAGCAGATGTGATGGGGTGACTGCCCTGGCACATTCAAGAGGCTGAGGCAGGAGGACACCAAATAATAGGCCAGCCAGCACTACTAAAACTCCTCTCAGAAAAATAAAAACTCACAAGCACTCTTTCTTTAAAAGCTACGGGGCATATGCTCCATGAAAATGAAGGAGGAAACCATGAAAGAGTTAAGGGTCTTGCTCAGGACAAAGGTTAAAGGTCGGTGAGGGAGAACACAGATAGAAAGCCAGGAGTATCAGGAAGGAGGAGAGTTCACAGCGAAAACTTGCTTATATTTTAAACATGGAACTGAAAGTGTCCAGATACATTTTATAATGTAAAAAATTGTGTTGAGCATGGTTGGAAAGCTGAGAAGATAGCAGCTTTCCTTACATATCTGAAATCTATTTTCATACATGTGATGTGCGTGTATGCAAGTTTTGTATATGTGCGGTACACATGTATAGAGGTAGGCCAGAGTTAATGTCATTCGTGTGAGAACCGTCATTATGGCTACCCATTATTCACTGGGGCAGGCTCCCTCAACCCAACCTAGAGCTCACTGATATGGCTGCTTTCCTACCCACCTTGCTCTGGGAATCCTCTGTCTCTGCCTTCTGAGGCCTCCACACCCATCTGGCATTTATGTACGCTTCTTGGCACTTCTGAGCCTTCTCCCCAGTCCCTTGTGAATATGGACTTTTTCCCTTAAAGGTCGCGAACCAATTATGGGGCTCATTCCTTTAATCGCAGCACTCAAGAGACAGAGCCAGGAGGAGCTTTGTGAGTTCGAGGCCAGCCTGGTCTACAGATCAATCTCTGGATCACTTAGACTCTTTCTCAAAAACAAAATAAGGAACTAGGATGCTAAAACAGTAGAGAGACTATTTGGGAAAAGGGTACCAAGAGGAAGGGGGAAGAGAGTAAGAAATGAATGGGGTGAGTTTCTTAAAGGCACCGAGTCCTAGGGAGATGGCTCTGCGGGTGAAGTCCTAGGGTGAAGGCTCTGCTTGCTAGGCAAACAGAAGAGCCTGAACCCCAGCCCTGGCACCCACGTGAAAAGCCAGTTTCACAAGCACCCGTGACGCAATAGACGTTTAGCCTCCACATGCTACACCCACCTACACACATGAACATGTATGCAGATAGACACATCAAATTTTAAATCAACAGAGAAGGGGATCAGCAGAAGGAAAGAGGAAAGATCCAAGCGCATTGGGCACTCATGAAAATGTCATAAAATGTATTGTACAACTCATAAACACTAATTAGAAACCCACCGCATCTCCTCCTCGGGTTCCGTCCCCATCACCAGTGCCGCACGCTCTCACCTGAGCCTCCCTGGCTTGGTGCCTTTTCTTAGCAGCGCCTGTCCCCTAAAACCTCTTCATCACCCATCCCTGAAGTCCAGCCCAAACACCACCTCTGCGAAGCTCGGAAGATCTGTCCAGGTGGCTTGAGCAATCTTGCTTCTGAAGCAGGAAGGAACTTGGGCCCCTTTTGATTTTTGTCTGTCTTCCATCTCCTGCTGGGTTCATTTTCTCCGATCCCCAGTACTGGGCATAGGCGAAGCACGTGACAGAGACAGAGGTTCTCCAAGTTTGAGAGTTACGACACTTCACCCAGGAACCTTAATTCTACCCACAAGTCACTGCCATCCTAGGGTCCTACTGAGCAGTCTGGGCACACGGGACCATGATGGCTTTTTAATTTAGGTCTCAACACCAGACACACCATAACAAGTCGAAAACATCTAAGATATTGTCTGAGCAAATGCCTCCAATTCATCTTGGGGAAGTCAGGGCTTTAGGGTTGAGCAGAGCTGCATGCTGGGAAACTGTCACCACCTCATAGGGAGATAACGGTGAAAAAGCTGGTTCTGATCCAGCTTGGGCTCCGCCCAGTGCCACGTGGTGTTTCCACAGATATTTATTACCAAGTCCGAGCAACGGCTGAGCAGCCCTCCCGTCAGCTAGAGAGAACCCTGCTGAACGCACACATTTCTCATTCAGAAAGTGAGCCAGGGTTATCACCTGAGGAGGGAGCGTAAGGAACACTAAGCCACCAGGGCACCGGGTCTACCTGCAAACAGGTGGCCCCAGGAAGGTGGGAAAGGAGAGGAAGGTTCACTCCATGGGTGGCTCCGCTCTGTCCTTCAAAGTTCTGATGAGTTTTAAATGGTGGCTCATGGCTTTTATCTCAGCACTTAGGAAGCTGAGGCAGGAGAATTGTTATGAGTCTGAGGCTCTAAACAGAGGCTGGGATAGTGTTGATTAGAAGCCAATGTCAGCTTTACTAAGACAAGGCCCTCCTTAGGAGGCTGCAGGGCTATGGTGCTGTCTTCCGCAGAGCTGACACCATCCACCCACAGGAGTCTAGGCTGTTATCTGCTGCCTCCATGCCCTGGGGACAGCGGGGCTGAGCTCCCAGCAGAGGCAGGTATCAGCCGTGCACCTGCAGCTGGGTAGTGCCTAGTCACAGAAAGACTTTGAGAAGGTGACCCTCGCTGTTACTGCTACGTCTGCCTTCCAGGTCTGGCTGTGGGAAGTCAGCAAAGCCTTCCTAATTCTCAGCCTCGGACTCTGCAGCGCCCCCTCTTCTCACCCAGGCAGAAATTGACACCTACCAGACAGGGGCTGACTGTAGCACACTGCATGAATGTCAAGTGCAGTCAGAAGATGGTGCTGAGATCTGGTTTCCCTGGGTCCGGCAGGTGTATCCAAACATACGCTCAAGAATGAAAGGGGGACACTAACAGGGGAAACAACTCATTCAGTAGAGTGCCCGCCACGCAAGCATGGGGACCCGAGTTTAGACCCCAGCACCCACTGTGCAAAAGAGCTAGGAGCGGGGGCACATGTGTAACCCCTGTGTTTTGAGACAGGGCAGAGACGGTCAGATCCCTGGGGCTTGTTGGCAAGTTGAGAAACTAAGTTCCAGGCTCAGAGAGAGACTCTGTCTCAAAAATACAGTAGAAGGATGGAGCGACGCCTTGGTTAAGAGCACAGGGTGCCCGTGCAGAAAACACAAATTCAGTTCCCAGCACCGAGAGTGGGAGGCTCACAGCTGCCTGTAGCCCAGCCCCAGACACCGATGCTGCTAGCTTCTGTGGGCATCCACACTCATGTGCACACACATATATCAAATCTTTAAAAAGCGAAAGGTGGAGCCCTCTGACTTCCACACACATGCATACATGCACATACACATACATCGCATACAAAATCACACACATGAAAATCACGTTTTAAGTTTATGGTTATGTATTGGGCCATATTTGTAGCTATTTTGGGCCAATCGCATGTGGCCTGTGGGTCATGGGTTGGATCTTCCAGCCATGTACTGAAGCTGGAGAATCTACTCATTGAGATTTTAAACTCTAAAAATTCACCATCTAGACATACTGCATTTACCCTATGCTCTCAGCCTTTGGAAGTGTGAGGCAGGGGAACTGCAGTGAGTTCAAGGCTAACCTGGGCTCCATTGGAAGCACCTGGCCAACAAGGGGTACAAGGGCTACATAGCAAGAGACTGTCTTTAAAAAACAAACAAACAAGCCCAAAGCGATAGCAGGATGGTTCAGTGAATAACAGTGCTTGCTATCTGAGCATGACAGCCTGAATCCCAGCCTTGGAAACCACATTTTAAGGGGCAGACATGATAGCATCCCAGAACTACAGCAGCATGAGGGGCAGAAACAGAACTTCCTGGAAACTGGAGGACCAGCTAGCCCGGAGCATACGACATGAAAGAAACAAGAGACCCTGCTCCAACAATGGGAGAAGAGAGAACCCATGCCTGAAAGCTGCACTCTGACCTCCACACGCATGCTATGGGACATACACGCTATGGCACACACTATGGCAGACACATGCTATGGGACACACACTATAGCAATGCATACTATGGCACACACATGCTATGTCACACACACTATAACATATGCATGCTATGGCACATGCATGCCATGGCATACACTATGGCACATGTATGCTATGGCACACGTATGCTATGGCACATGTGTGCTATGGCACATGTATGCTATGGCACATGTATGCTATGGTACATGTATGCTATGGCACACACACTACGGCGCAGGCATGCTATGGGATACACA
>NW_004949118.1:543984-544307 GCF_000317375.1 Microtus ochrogaster | reverse complement strand
GCACACACTATGGCGCAGGCATGCTATGGCACACACTATGGAACACACATGCTATGGCACATGTATGCTATGGTACATATATGCTATGGTACATGCATGCTATGGCACACACTATGGCACAGGCATGCTATGGGATACACACTATAGCATATGCATACTATGGCACACACATGTATGCTATGGCACACACATGCTATGGTACATGTATGCTATAGCACACACTATGGCACAGGCATGCTATGGCACACACATGCTATGGCACATGTATGCTATGGTACATCTATGCTATGGCACATGTATGCTATGGCACATGTATGCTATGG
>NW_004949118.1:538233-543109 GCF_000317375.1 Microtus ochrogaster | reverse complement strand
GGTGACATCAACAGCTGTAACAGACATGTTACTATCTGTGGTGACATCAACAGCCGTGTCACTTGTCACCATCTGCAGTGACATCAGAATTGAAGCCCTTTGCATTACAGCACTTGATCCATGGCAGAGAGGAGTGAGTGATCCGTGGCTGACATTGACCGTGGATGTGGCCCTATGGTACAGTGCTTGCTGAGCGCGCACAGACAGTGGGGTCTCTCCTCAGCCTGACAGAGAGGTGAACAGTAAAAGCTGGAGGACAGTGGAGTATGTACGTGGACTCCCTCGCAGAGCTGACTTCGTGCTAGCAGTATGGTGTCAAGTTTGGGAGTTTGTCTGTCCCACCCACTATGGGCACACATCTGTCTGCCCTGCCACTTGTGATGGGACTTTCCTCCCACTTCTAGAACCCCCTGGAAGAGGTTTTCACTTTATCAGCCGGTTCGCAGTGCTCACCTCACCATTGCTGAGTGGGACTCTCATGTGTGACCCATGACTTTGGAAGTTACACAGGACTCACATGTAGCCATGAGGAAGGCTCTGTCCAGAACACCTCTGTTCAAATCAGAAGTTTGTTGTTGTTCTAACATCATTCCTGTATAGTGTGTGTGTGTGTGTGTACACGCATGCACGCACACACATACATGTCAAGAGAAGTCCCTGAGAAGGCCAGAGTGTGGAGTCCCGCTTGGAGCTGGAGTCATAGGAGGCTAGGAGCTTCTCCCCAATGCAGGGTCTTAGAACTGAACTCAGTCCTCTGTAAGAGCCACACACGTTTTAATTGTTGAAACATCTCTACAAACCCAAAATTCAAATGTTTGATGAATAAAAGCTGCTATTTACAGCAGCTAGAATATAATAGAAGCCAGGCACCCACGGAGAAGAGTGGCTCGTAAAGCCAGGCGCCCCCAGAGAAGAGCGTGAAGCCAGGCGCCCCCAGAGAAGAGCATGAAGCCAGGCGCCCCCAGAGAAGTCCACACGGACACACAGGGAAGGGGCCGCATGGGGGATCACCAGGACCCCAGGTCTGTGGCCCACGTGAATGTGAACCTTCCTGCCAAGCACAACACGGAGTTTAGTGGGTATGTGACTGAGTCAGGCTGACATTAGAGCAACTGTGTCCTGTGCAAGCCCCCGATCCAGGACTAACGGAAAATAACTACCACCAAGATCGGGGTAGGAGATTACATGGCAACAAAATAAAACACCCTTTCACCCCAAAGTCTTTCCACAAATGCCTTTTGAATTCCACCCACTTAATTATCTGTTCATATTCTTCTGGAAGTTTCTCTCATCCCCTTACCTCACGGCTCACCATCTCTCTCAACCTGATTCAGTAATTGCTTAAGCTTGGAGGCTCATCTCTGGGGCTTCTTCCTTTGCAAAGCCCTCTGGGAGGCTGGGGAATGGCCAATTCCCATGATCCTCTTTGTCTGGTTCTCCACCAGACTTTGGTTCACACTTGCCGCCTGTGAAGCCTCCATCTGCTATGTTTGAGGGGTGCGCCAGAGCGTTTGAGCAGAGAGCTGGATCTCTGCACGGCCCTATACTTTAACCCCCTGCTCTGCGCGTAGGCTGTGCGCTCTCTCCCTGGACCGAGGGTGGGACCTGTGATCTCTGCACCCCTCATGGAGCCTCACCTGCTCTCGCTGCTCAGTAAATGTCCTGTTACCTTTTAACTGTTTGCGTGACTTCAACCTTAGCCCCAGAGTCACTCCAGGTTCCAGGATTCCTGGGTCTGAGGGTTCTGGAGGTCACAGAATACTACTCTTTAATTTTTGGCTGCTCTCAATCCCAAGTTCTCCCAAGCGCACACGGTCTGTATTCACAGCACGGCCCCAGTCAGGAGGATGGTGAGTGAAACCTCCAGAGTTTAGTTTCTAGCTCTGCAGAGAAGAGCTTCAGGACGGACACAGATTCCCACGCTGTACAGCACTGCTAATTAACTGGAAATATCTGGCTGCATCTGTTATTGTAAAGCACAGACCAGACAGCACTTCGACCACAAGGGACAATTGCCCCGTGAGCACACAGGACTCACCATCCTAACTCTACATTCCAGAGACGCAGCGGCTGAGATCTGAGGTGGGGCTGTGTCCCCAGATAATCAAGCCTGGGAACCGTGGCCAGTTTCCAGCCCTGCTTGACCCTGGTAACTCCTTATCTACAAATGAACACTGTACTTTAGAGACAAAATCCAGAGCATTTGACTACCATGAACTCTCCCCTCACCTCCTGAGGTGACAGGACTCAGCCTTGACCCTCTCCACAGCTCCTCCTCAGTGGAGGCCCAGTCAGAAATTACCAGAGGCTCTCAGGAGCCAGGAAGGCTCAGCTCTGTGTCACCCGGAGTTAACACAGAAGAAAAGATGACAGGCTTGCAGGGGAGGACGAGAGAAGAGAAAGTAGGGGAGGGGAGGTTGGGAAATGGCTTCCTCAGCTCACGACTGGTGTTCCGTAGTGCCGTGGGCCCTACACGTCTGCATTCAGCTCTGGGAGACACAAGGCTACGTGCTATGCAGCGACCATGACCATTGTGTGCTCCCATTGCCCATCCTTAGAAAAATGGACTAAAAAATTGTGGTGCATTTATACAATGACTATTATTCA
Organism: Microtus ochrogaster; assembly: GCF_000317375.1. Lineage (NCBI taxonomy): Eukaryota > Metazoa > Chordata > Mammalia > Rodentia > Cricetidae > Microtus > Microtus ochrogaster. Next base: position 540,502 of record NW_004949118.1, on the reverse strand, counting down.
ACCCTTAAAAAAATGGCATCTTGAAATAGATAGAACTAGGAAAAAAAATCATCCTGATTGAGGTAACCCAGACACAGAAAGATAAATATGGTATGTATTTGTTTATATCTGGATGCAGCTGTTAAATGAGTGATACGCTAGCTACAATCCATAGACCCAAGGAGAATAGGCATAGAGGAAAGGACTGGGAGGGGGCGCGCGGGTCTCCCTGGGAGGGAGGAAGAGTTTGGAGAGGGGGGCAGGGAGAGAGACAAGAATGACAGGACCAGGTGGGAAAGGGGAGGGTTGCAGGGAATCGAGGGAGGGAATGAGGGAGAGTCAGCTAGAACTGAAGGACCTGAGGGCAGTATGGAAACCTAACTCGGTGGGGAGCAGTACTAAATGACTCCTAATGATGACTCAGATCAGCGCCTCATTCGGCCAGCATCAGAGAGGCTTCCCCCTACAGCAGATGGGAACAGAGACCAGCAGCCAGGCACCATGCAGAGACACTGGAACACATGGCTCTAACTGAGAAGTCTCCATCAAATCCCTCCCCTTGAGCTCAGGGAACCCCAAGGAAACAGAAGGAGTAGGGGAGACAAGGGATGGAGGACACCAGGAAAACTCTCTAAGTCAACACTAAGCAATGCTCGTATGAACTCGCAGAGACTGAAGCCACAAGTACAGGGCCTGCATGGCTCTGCACCAGCTCCCCTGCATGTGTATTATGGATTTCAGTTTAATACTTTGATAGGAATCTTGAATGTGTGATTAAGTGGGTCTCTGATTCTTGTGCCTGCTCTTGGGACTCTTGCTTTTCTGTTGGCTTGGCTTGGCCAACTTCAATATGAAGGTTTTATCTTAATATACTTTATTTTGTCATGTTTGGTTATTTTATCTTTTCTAATGAGACACAGAAAGGATCCAGGGGAAGGGAGGTGGGGAGGAGCTGGGAGGAGGAAGGGAGACTGTATTCAGATTATATTATATGAGAAAAGAATCTATGTTTAGGGCTGGAGAGATGGCTCAGAGGTTAAGAGCACTGCCTGCTCTTCCAAAGGTCCTGAGTTCAATTCCCAGCAACCACATGGTGGCTCACAACCATCTGTAATGAGGTCTGGTGCCCTCTTCTGGCCTGCAGGCATACACACAGATAGAATATTGTATACATAATAATTAAATAAATATTTTTTAAAAAATAATCTATGTTTAATTAAAGGGGGTACCTCCATAAGATTGACAGTGTAGGCAGACCTGTAAGGCATTTTCTTAACTAGTAGTGTGGGAGAGCCTAGCACATTGTGGGTGGGGCCACCCCTGGGCTGGTGGTCCTGGCTTCTATAAGAAAACAGGCTGAGCAAGGCAGTCAGTAGAACTCCTCTATGGCCTCTGCACCAGCTCCTGCCTCCAGGTTCCTGCCCTGTTTGACTTCCTGTCCTGACCGCCTTTGATGATGAACAGTGAAGTGTAAGCCAAATAACCTCTTTCCTCCCGAGTGACTTTGTCACGGTGTTCCATCATAGCAACAGTGACCCTAACTAACTAGGACTAGAAAGTTCTGGCCTGTTCCTGGGCTGTGGACAAGAGAAGATCAGAAGAAAGCATCTTTATCCTTCGAGGATTATGTGTTTGTCTTAAAGCAAAACTATCGCTATGAAATACATTCCTCAAAACTATCAAGAGACTGTCACTCGGCCATTTACGCATTTGCTGGGTGTCTACACTGCAGTAGGCGCTGCTTTGGGCACTATGGCTGAGCTTCCTAGGTGACAGAAGTACGGGGCTTTCAATCTGCTCCAAACTTGCCCTCACACCGCGCTCGGTCACGGTCCTGTATGTATCTGTGAACATGACACAGCGTCACCCTATCTGCCGCAACTGTACTGGATCAGGAAATGGAAACGGTGGTGACAAAGACAATAACAACACAAATGAGAGATAAATGGGTTAATGAAGAGGGGATTCTCTTGGCGCAGGCAGAGGTGACACATACTGCCCCGGTTCTCTTTGCGGGGTCCCCTCACCCCGCCGGGAGCACACGGCACAGACCACTTCTTCGCCATCTGTCTGTGGTGAATCAGATTTTCTTTCCTACTTTCAGTGTGTTACAGGCTGACTCTTTATAAAGCACACAGACCAACTGCCTAAATGCTGCCATGAAGTTATACTGTATTGTAAATGCCTGGGGTACTTGCACGTATGTGCAGGGGTCCATGTGGGAGCCTATGTGTGAGTGCGTGTGCATGTGAGAGTGTAAGCATGCACGTGTAAGTGTGCGTGTGCATGT
>NW_004949118.1:526512-538108 GCF_000317375.1 Microtus ochrogaster | reverse complement strand
GTGTGCATGTGAGAGTGTAAGCATGCATGTGTAAGTGTGCGTGTGCATGTGAGAGTGTAAGCATGCATGTGTAAGTGTACATGTGCATGTGTGAGTGTGTGCACATGAGGGCTACGTCTGTGAGCGTGTGTGTGAGTGTGAGTGCATGCGACTGTGTGTTCATGTGTGTTTCTTTTGAGACAGGGTTTCACATAGCCTAAGTTTGCCTTAAACATGTGAGTGTGTTTATGTGTGTGTGCTCACACACACACATAAACATGCATGTAGGGTGTGTACGTAAGCATGTGAGTGAGTGTGTGTGTTTCTTTTGAGACAGGGTCTCATAATACCTAGATTGGCCTTAAACTTCTGATCTTCCTGCCTTCACCTCCCAAGTTCTAGCTACCATACCTCCACCTCCTGATGTAGGTGGGTCTTCTATCTATCTGTTGCTTTCATTGGTTAATTAATAAAGAAACTGCTTGGCCTTTGATAGGACAGCAGCTTAGGTGGGTGGAGTAGACAGAAGAGAATGCTGGGAGGAAGAGGGAAGTGAGGTAATCGCCATGCCTCTCCTCTCTGGGTCAGATGCCATGGATCCAGCCACCAGGTCAGACATGCTGAATCTTTCCCCGGTAAGCCACCACCTCGTGGTGCTACACAGATTATCAGAAATGGATTAATCAAGAATTAGCCAATAAGAGGCTGGAACTAATGGGCCAAGCAGTGTTTGAATGAATACAGTTTGTGTGTTGTTATTTCGGGGCATAAGCTAGCTAGGCAGCCAGGAGCTGGGCGGCAAGAATGCAGCCTGCAGCTCATTACAACCTCCCTTGAGGTGGTACTGGGAATTGAACTCGGGGCCTCACTGACATAGTTAATTCCCCAACCGTCTGAAAGGCTGGCACAGCTCTGCCACGAGCCGCACGCGTAGTACTGAAATGGGGCTGCCAATCCACTTACTTGCTGATGGCTGGAACTTCACCAGATCTTGCAAGTCCGTAGATATCTGGAAAACGTGGCTGTAGAATTGCTGCACGGAGTTCTTGAGGCCAGAGATGTCTCTGGAGTGTGACCTGAGTGTCCCGTTCATCTGCCGGACACAGTTCCACAGACTGCTCACGTGCTTGCCCAGCCCCTCCTTGATCCTCTGCAGACCCCCAGAGATGGCATCCAGCCTGCTGCACGTCTGCTCCAGCTGAGACACTCTGCTCTCCATCACAGACACCCCACTCTGAACCCCGTGAGCACTCTCCTTGCAGCTGTCCAGCTCAGCCAGCACTCGGCTGTGCAGCTTCTGCCAGCGCTCCTCCAGCTGGCCGCAGCACGGGGCACCAGGAGACGGGACGGTCCCCACTGTCCTCTCTTGCTCCCCAGTCTTGGTAAACCCACTTGCTTCGGCACTGTCACCGGCTCTGCTGTCACTCATTCTGCTCTGTGAACAAGTCCCCTTACATCCCGAGGGATTCAGCTGAGAGTGGAGAGAGCTGAAGTCCTCTCGAAGTTTTTGAATGCTGCGGCCTGTTTCTTGGAACTTCCTGTACATCGTATGGTTGAGGGATTCCAAAAGGCTCAGGCTGACGTGTGTGACGTCCTCTCCGCTCGGCAAACTGCCATCTATCCCATGAGGCAAGCTCTGCAGACAGATGTCCTCAACCACTTGAACTTTGTTCTTCAGGCGACTCAGCTCCACGAGGATCTGCGCATTCCCTGCCCCTGGCTGCCCTGGCAAGGCAGGGTCCGCTGGTGTCAGCTCCACATCTGAGCCATTGGCCACCTGCAGAACGATCCCCAGACGGTCCTCCAGGGAGTGAATCTTCTGATTGAGAAGCTGCCGCAAGTCACCTACCTCACCACTGATGGCCCCCCGAAGGGTCTCCTCGATGTAAAAGCAATGCTCTTCTGCGTTCTTTTCCGTCACGTTGATCCTCGCATCCAGCTCGGTCCATCTTGCATCGAAGTCCACATCTGATTCTGGACCCGAGAGGCGGTCAAACTCATTGTCCAGCCGCCCATTCAGCATCCTGGTGGCCTCAGCGACTCTCTCGATTTTCTGATCTAATGTCTTGATCTGTTGGCCAAAGTCACCATTCTTTTGACTGTCACAGCACCTCGGTTGGGCTGAGGGATCCGGCAGCCGGGCTCGAAGGTCGGAGATGTCTTTTTTCAGGCTTGCCTCCTTCTCCGCAATCAGGTCTACCACCCCCAGGTAGCTGCTGCCGTAGTCATCACACTGCTGCTGCAGGCCCACCAGCTTGTACTCACACGTGTTCTTCAGGTCGGCCAGCTTCCGGTCCATGCCTTCCATGAGCTCTTCCTTCAGGGCATCTATCTTGCTGTCCACATAGGCCTGGTACAGCTCATTGGTTGTCATGGTGACTGTGGGGCCCTGGGCCGCCTCCTGCAGCTGCTTGAGCTGCCCTTCGTAGCCTTTTACCTTGTCATCTAGCTCCTCCAGCTTATCGCTCTTGGTCTTCAGTGTGTCTTTGACTTCAGCCAGCTCAGACTTGATGTCTTTCATGCCAGAGTCCTTGCTGCTGAGGAGGCCCGGCAGCTGGCTCGGCTCTGCATCTCCGGCAAAGGCACCGTCAGGGGTTGGCTGTGGGAGCCACGGGGCTGGCCCTTTGCTGCCATCATCTTGGATGGTGTGCCTGAGGTTCTCCTTCAGCCCTGCCATGGAGGACTGGAGGTCCAGCACCATCCTGGTGAGCCGCACAACCTTCTCCTCCAGCACCTGGACTTTGGTTTGCTTAAGTTCCGGAGGACCTTGCTTTGGATCTGCTGCCGGGTCCGGTTCTGCTGTATCCGTTGGCGACAGAGTTTCCTTAGGCTGTGAGACGTGGCTTGGATCAGTATCTGAAAGAAAAAGCAGGACTTGAATGGCTAGTTTCTGCAAGGTGCCTGGAGGAGATCCTGAAGGCTTCCGTGGTAGCCTCCCTGACTCCAAGCACTTCTGGGGCAGAGAACAGGTTCGGAGTCAAGCAGACCTCCTTTCTACTCTGGTTTTGCTATTTACTGTTTGTGTCTAACTCTGGGAGCTACACTGCCCTCCTCTGCTGAAAAGTATGCACAGGAAGCAAGATAATCCGTGATGTCTGTCACCCTGATGCCACCATATCATATCATATCATATCATATCATATCATATCATAACATCTACTGCATCATGTGACTGTATCACGCCTAGTGAGCTGTAGCTACCCCACTGCTGACAGCTGGTGCTAAGATGCCACAAAGCACGCCAGAGAGATCCAACATGTGGGCACCAGCATCCCACAGTTGAGGTTTCCTCAAAACACCTCCAGAAAATCTTCTTTTCTCTTTGCTTAGCATCCTTATGCTAAAAGGGTCTTGTTTGCCCTTGTTGTGAAGATAATGGATACTAAATGCAAAAAGAGATGTTTTCCTAGCATGTGTGAAATCTTAGGTTCAATCCCCAGCACAAAAAAAAGGAGGAAAATATAAACATCTAATAATCTTACACTGAGAAAAAGAACCCAGGAAAACGATCCAAAAGACGAATAATAGCCACAGTAATGAATCCCGAAATGTGATGACATCGTCAAGAGAGAGGACACTAAGAAATCGGATGACATCGATAGAGAAAGCACAAAGTTAAACAAGAAAGAAGAGACAGACGCTTCAGAAACCCATGGCAACAGAATAAAGAGTGAGAAGCAAAGCGGCCACACCCTGGATGGCAGCAGAGGAGGAGGAAGAGGAACTCTAGATAAGGTCCTCACTGGCAGACCTGGCACGGAAAGGAAGCAACCAAACAAGGACGCAACCGCATACAATGCATGTGTGCCTAACAACGAAAGATCCTGGAATCCAGAGCACTGCGGGCATTTTGGCTTCATGTTCCTTATCTCATCTTGTCTCTTGTCTTGCAACAGCAAGCAGCTTTTAGTTATTAAAATCCACTTAGCAGGAAGATAAGACTTAAAACCTAATCTCCAAACTTCTAAGCAAGTGCTTTCCTGCAGAGAACTATGAAGAACACATTGGAATTTTTATTCTATCTTAAGACACTAGAAAAACAGTTGGGCCCTATACTCAGGAGAGACGGCCCCATCCCTCACCACAGGCCAAGGTGAACCAAACCTGAGGGGCAATGGTGTAGGGGAGCTGACTCTGCCTCCTCGCCTGAGCTGGGTGGCCCTGGGACCCTGACCAGTTCAACTGCCACCCAGGTCCACACCCTGGTCTTGGGTTGGCCCACCCTAACGATGACCCCATTTGGAGGTCGTGAAGGTACTGGTCCTGTGGAACGATATCTACAGGATCTTCATGACTCAGGGGCAGCCACGGGGCATCCCAGAGGAGCTCTGGTGAGAATCCAGTGATGGTAGCAGAAACCAGAGGCCTTGAACCAGACCAGTGACTCACTGCATGAACATTTGCTAGTAAAACTGATTGTGTGACACATGGAGGTCCCCAATGGCACCAGGAAGAATGGAGAGGTGCTGGAGAGGCAGGAAAGATGAAGAAGAGAAAAGGTTTATTTTGTTTTACTCTTGTTTTTGTTTGCTTGCTTGCTCTGTTTTGCTCCCTTTGGGGGAGGTGCTAAGAAGTGAGGGAAAGATATGGGGAACCAGGAGGTGAACGGAATCGGGGTGCATAATGTGAAACTTTCAAAGAATCAATAAAGAAGTTAAATTAAAAATAAATAAATAAAGATACTTGGGGGGAAGTAATATTCAGAATCACTAAACTAACTAAACGCTGTTTTTGAGCAAAGGAAACGAAACAAAATAAGACACAAGGGCGTCTGGGTATGGCGGTACACACTTAGCATCTCATCACTGAGAGGCAGAAGCAAGAGAACTCTGAATTCTAAGCCAGCCTGGTCTATATAGGAAGTTCCATATCAGCCAATTGATCACAGTGAGACCCTGTCTCAAACCCTGCCTCCACCAAAAAAAAAAAAAAAAATGCAGTCTTTCAGGAGTTATACTTGTGTGACATTTTGTTTGTGTTCTGACAAATAAAGCTTGCCTGGAGACCAGAGGGCAGAGCAAGGCACTAGTTAACCATAGAGGCCAGGCAGTGGTGGCACATGCCTTTAATCCCAGCACTCCGGAGATGGAAACAGAAAGTGATGGGGAGGGGAGTAGCCGGGATCTCAGGCTTTTTTTTCTTGGATGCAGGAAGGGAAAAGGAGCAAAAAGCAACTGCTCCTGGTTCTCTGATCGTCCAGGTCTTTGCCCGATATCTGGCTCCTGGTTTTTATAGATTAAGATGAATTAGATTAATGCTTCACATACGTACTGTACTCCCTAAAGCCAGGAAATGAATGACACAAAGTGAGAAGCAAGCATTTGTTCTCGAGACATGGGCTCACTGTGTAAAGCCACACTGGCCTCAAATTTCCAACGCTTCTCTTGAAGCCGTCCAAGTGTTGAGTCGCAAGTGTGCTTCACCTTCTAGTGAGCGGCTAGGAAATAAACATTCTCTTCCCTTTCATGTAACATCCCATCAATATGGCAATTAAAAAGGGAGGGACAAAGACCACCCCCAAAGCATAAAAAAAATGTAATCAAGAATTTTCAGACTGGGTAACAGTAATATTGAAACCCACAGGAAACTAAGCACTGTCTTAAAAATTCTGAGAAAAAAAATATGTGCCTCCACTTCTGCAAACACACAAATGCACATATGTTATATATATGCAAAACGAAAGTTCACCCCCATATAATCTCTTCATGGACATACTGGAGGTTAGGGATATTTGTAGCTCAGTGGTAGACTGCTTGCCCTGTATGCAACAAAGCCCTGGGCTTATTTGCAACACCTGGCTTGAGGCTGTAAACCCTTGGGAGACAGACATAGGAGGACCAGAGGTTCAAGGCTATTCTTAGCTACATAGCAAGTTTGAGGCTAGCCTGGGCTATCTGAGACCTTATCTCAAAGGGGAAAAAGAAAGAAAAAAAAGCAGCAACTGGAGGCTGTGTTCAAGCCAGATGAAGAAATGAACCAGATTCCAGAGGAGAGAGGAAAGTTCCAACCCCAGGGTGACAGGAGGAGGAGGACCGGTCACAGTGGGGTGGGTGAGAAGATTCCTGAAGAATCTCTTCAGCCAGGGTATCTGTTGCTGTGCCTGATGGAGCAGAAGACATAAAGATAGCCAGAGAAGAGTTTGGGATGATGTAGGAGGGATAAGAGCATCGAAAACCAAGCAAAGGAGAAAGACATACAATCACTAACTCTAAGCAATCCATAGTGCACTGTGGGGCACAGATATAAAATTCTATGGTTACTACATCGTATACCATGAATATTGATGGTGCAAACCACACGGTGTAACTGGAAAACACAGCTGTGCCGTGGACAAAAGGGAGTGGCAACTTCACCTCCCATAAGGAGAAGACACCAGATAAGGAGGTAAATCCTAGACTCAGCGAGTGCTCACATGAGCCAGAGACACGGCTCAGGAGTAGAGCACCTGCTTCCCACCCTCAAGGCCCTGGGTTCAGTCCTTAGCACAGGAAGAAAAACAAAAAGCATTGACAGTAAATTACCTCCGAGGCAGTGAAAAATGTCATCACTCTCCTTGCCTCTAGTCCTCATAAAACCGACTGTGAAGCTACACACATGTTTAAACTTTGATAAATAGAACCTGACCCTAGACAAATGGTCAGGATTCAGCAGGCCCTTACTTCCCATCATCCAGAGAGTCCCTCACAGGCCCTGCCATGACGGCCTAACACTATCTCAAATGAGCTGGAAACTGTGTCTTCCTTGTGTTATGCTTCCCCAAGTAGCCGATATCCAGCCTGCCAGAAAAAGAAGGTCAAGAAATATTTCCCGGGCAGGCGTTGTTTTAGACAGGGTCCCTGAACTCTATACCTAGTCCTAGTGCCTCTGCCTCCCACACGCTGAGATTACAGGCATGAAACTCCACAATAGGCATCTTATTGAAATTCAGCTACCATAGTAACGATGTTCAGATACGGATACAGAGCTGGAGAGAGATGACTTAGAGGTTAAGAACAGAGAGGACCAGAGTTCAGTTCCCAGCTCCCACAAAAGACAGTTCACAAACATCTCCAACTCACACCCAAGAGATCCTATGCCTTCTCTGGCCTCTTTAAACATGTACAACACACATGGAGACAGACAGACAGACAGATTCTCTCTCTCTCTTTCTCATACACACACACACACACACACACACACACACACACACACACGAACATTAAACAAAGAATAAAGAAAGTCTAGCCCCATGTGGCAGATAACCTAGATGGTATTGCATGACGGTACTGTAACCCAGGCACAGAAAAGAAAACACATGGGACCGTCCCTCTGCGTGGACTCTAAATAGTCAAACTCACAGGCACAGGAGTGGTGAGTACCGGGGGCTGGGGTTGGGGGAAGCGGAGAGGTGTTGACCAAAGGCACTCCACTTTGGTTATTAACATGACTACATTCCAGGGCTCTAACGTATAGCGGGGGTGATTAGGGTACTAACTTAATGTGGCCACCACTCCGCGTTCTGTGCTAGATGAGGTCATTCATTGCCTTGTGTATCTTGAGCACATTCAATCTCTAAACGTACTATTTAAGATTAAAAAACAACAACACAATGTGTGGTGGCACATATCTTTAATCCCAGGACTTGGGAGGCAGAGGCAGGTGGATCTCTGTGAGTTCAGGCTAACCTGGTCTACAGAGCAAGTTCCAGGAAGCTAGGGCTACTCATAGAAACCCTGTCTTAAAAAAAAAAAAAACATAAAGTCAAAAAACATATTTTCCTATGTTTTATAACTACTCCCTAATTTATGTACATTGTTTGGGTAATGAAATTTACTTAACAAACTACTTTACAAAAGATATTTTGACAAATTACTATTTTAAAATGTAAAACATCTCATGGGAAAAATAAAAACCAATAGCAATTTCAACATTTAATTTCACAGGAAAGAATTGGTCTCATTTCTTTGAAATTAAAGAGGGGGGAAATAAAGTCATACACAGCAAAAAAGGAAAACAGTTACCCATAGAAGTTTATCCTGTCTTTCTTATGCTTTAGCGCAAAGGCAAGCAACATAGAGAGAATCCTGACATGTGAGGGAATCCTGACACGTGAGAGAATCCTGACACACGACAATTCTGACATGTGAGTGAATCCTGGCACGTGAGAGAATCCTGACACACGACAATTCTGACACGTGAGAGAATCCTGACGCACGACAATTCTGACATGTGAGAGAATCCTGACGCACGACAATTCTGACATGTGAGAGAATCCTGACACGTGAGAGAATTCAGGCACATGAGAATCCTGACTTTGTCTTAGCTTTGCAAACAGCTCATCCAGACAGAGAGGGATCAGTCTATTTTATTTTATTCATTTTGATTCATTTGTTTATTGAGACGGAGTCTCACTGTGTAGCCCAGGCTGGCCCCAGACTGTCCATGACTCTCGTGTCACTACATCCCAGATGTGCAATACCCCTGGCTAATCTACCTACTTTAAAAACAGATGTGCAATACCCCTGGCTAATCTACCTACTTTAAAAACAGATGTGCAATACCCCTGGCTAATCTACCTACTTTAAAAACAGAATCTTAACGTCTTTAGATTTAGACAAGAATACAGGAAGTGTTTGACAGGTGGCCCTAAGGAAGCAATTTCTTTGCAAAGAAGTGTCCCCCCCTACTGTCCCTGCTCCTTCAGATACCTTTGTTCAATGGTCCGTCATAGACCCTGCCATTTACACCAGCAACATCAAAGGTGACCACATACAACAGGGCACCAATGAGACATTACCTGTGGCTTTCTTCAGGTTGTTTCTTGGTCGAGGAGGTGGGGGCCGGGGGGTCTTCAGGGGGTCTTTGGGACTTTCTTGGCAGTCTGCTCCTCTAAAGCCAGGACAGCATCTCCATTCCAACTGTGTCACTGTCTTGTACCTAGTGACGAATCTGGGCCTGAAGTTCACCCGATACCTGAAGACAGAGAGGATGGGGTCTCATGTTAGTGACCGCTATAGGAGCGTCTCCAGCCCTCCCCTGCTGGACCTCGCGATGATGTGGCGTGTCCTACACAGGTTCTGTTTTAAATGGCGGTACTATTTTGTGTGGTTCCAAAGGCCTGCCTTAGGTGGGGCCGAGCTGGAGGAGGTGGGCGCTTGGGAGTAGTGTAACCCTGCCTGCTTCTCTCCAGATCCATCCTACCTCCTGCCCACTGGGTACAACCCTCCTCTGTCACGTGTTCTCGCTGACAATGCGCTCTGTGCAAGAGTGTGGCTCTAAGCAGCCACAGACCGGATCTGTGGGAGAATATTTAGGAGGTGGGACCTAGTGGGAGGGGTTAGGTTATTGGGGGTGTCCTTGAAGGGGACACTGAAACTTTCGCTCTGCCCGCTCCTCTTGCACACAGGTCTGCTGCCTTACCTCAGGCCCCAAAGCAACGGGGCCAGCAAGTATTGGTACCAACCTCTGAACCTTAAGTCAAAGCCTTCTCTCCTTAAAAGCTGCCTAACAGGTGCTGGGGGCCTTGCTTAGAGCCCCAGTGCCAGGAGTCGGAGTGTAGCTCAGGGGGGCAGCCCTTGCCTAGCAGGGACTTGAGATTGGAGATTTGATTTGGAAAACAACAACAATAATAATAGATATCAGAGACCTTTCCAGGGAGCCGTAAAATCCTCTGGACCCACTTCTGGGCCTGGGACACTGACAATCCATCTTGGCAGGCGTACATGAGGGCCAGAGACAAGAGATTCAGCCAGGCTTCTCTGTTCACATCACAGACAAAAAACCCAACCACGCAGGAAAGCCCGCCCACACTCAACCCTGCTTCCGGTTTCTGACCTAGGGCCGTCTTCTCTCGACCCTCTTCACTTTCCCTTTCCACACTAGCGCCAGCAGCAGGACTTCTCTGGGGGCCAGTTTCCAGAGAGAAGCGGGCTCTGCATCACTCCCTGGGGGTTGCTGTGGGAACCTCGGAATGAACACTTGTGTCTCCGGGTTGCGGGGCTCACTCAGCCAAGCAACTCCAGGTTAAGCACCAGCTTGGGAGCCGTGCACTCAGTTCCGTTCCTAGGGGACAGTCTTCCATCTTCTCCGAGAGTGAGAATCTCAACACTGAGCCCCCATGAAGGCTTCTGCTCAGCTGTCCCGCTTCCCTGGGCTGTAGTTCTCACCTCCACTGTCACAACCACCCAAGGAATGTGGCCACACGGCTGCACCCAAGAGGCAGCCTGGAATGGGCCGGAGGTGGGTCTCGAGTGTACGCTTGAGATGCTCCTGAGAAAATCTCTCCAGGGAAAATCAAAGAGGAAGCCTGGGAAATTAAAGCAAAAAAAAACCAAGGGTGGTCATGATGGGCAGTGGGGTGACAGCTCAGAGCGGGCAGATTCTTTCCCAGGCTCTTCAGGGTGTCATTGGTTGGGCCAATGACATGGTTTAATGAATAAAGGCACCTGCCACTGAGCATGACCCGAGTGTCACCTCAGGGATCCACAGGGAGGAAGAGAACAAACAACTCAGCAGTTCTCCCTTTGACATCCACATGTCTGTACACACACACACACACACACGCACACATGCATACATGCTCATGCACACATACACACAAGAACACATGCATACACACAGAAACTCATTCATATATATATGCTCAAACACACATATATGCTAATATACACCGACATATACTAACACACACATCACAATACAATCACACAGACATTTTTCACTCACACGTGCATATATGCCATAAATACATATACCACACACAGTATACTCACACATGGATACACACCACACAGACATACATATATATATCACACGCATACACACACTCACTAGACACACACAGACACAGACTCATACTCTCATACACACTCACAAATACACGCACACAGAGACACATACACACTCACACTCACATATACATCACACTCATACATACGTTTTCCAAAAGGGAGAGAGATAAACATAGTTTTAGGCATTAAAAAAGAATCACATTGGCTCTTTTTTTATTTGTTTTTTGTTTTTTTGGTTTTTCGAGACAGGGTTTCTCTGTGGCTTTGGAGCCTGTCCTGGAACTAGCTCTTGTAGACCAGGCTGGTCTCGAACTCACAGAGATCCGCCTGCCTCTGCCTCCCGAGTGCTGGGATCTTTATTTATATTTATTATGTATACAATATTCTGTCTGCAGGCCAGAAGAGGGCACCAGACCTCATTACAGATGGTTGTGAGCCACCATGTGGTTGCTGGGATTTGAACTCAGGACCTTTGGAAGAGCAGGCAATGCTCTTAACCACTGAGCCATCTCTCCAGCCCACATTGGCTCTTTTTTAATTAAAAAAAAATTACTTATTTTTACCCTCTATCACAAGCAAAAAAAAAAAACCCAGAGATTTGAGAGGCAAAGTGAGCTGCCCAAGTTCATTCTCAGTGGTTGGAATGGAAACTTCTGGGTCCTTCTGTGCCACACACAGTCTCCCAGCATGCATTAGCATCCAGTCCGTCACTCTCTGGCAGATTCTCAGCTCAAAGCAGGGCTCCACACGGAAATCGTCCAGAGAGCGCTAAATCCCTGGGAGGAAGCATCTGCACTCCCCGCACAGCAGACGCATGCTTGAGCATCTTCCCTGGGAGGAAGCATCTG